>NC_138775.1:49027547-49170047 GCF_965119305.1 Pelophylax lessonae
GGAGAGTTTGGGAACCATTATTTGAGGGGGGAAGCTGGGGACTCTGGTGTAAAAGGGAACTCTGTGTTCCCCAAAGCTCCCCCATACATCTGAGCTTACAGAGACCCTCTTACACTTCCCTTCCTCAGTCCACCACAGTCAAGGGCACAACAAGTCCCACTGCAGAAGGCTACCTGCTTGGACTTGTAATCCTCTCTGTAGGGGAATGAGGAAATACTGCCTGCTATGCTAAGACTTGTAGTGCCCTCTGTTAGGGACTAAGGATTCCTCAGTCCTCAACATTCTAGGGCACTATAAGTCTCAGCATAGTGGGCTGTCATACCTCAGTCCCTCACAGCTCGGGTCAAAAACAACACAGTTAAACATCTAAAGGACAACTCCAAACAAAACTACCAATAATGGACAGAGTCCATATGCTCTATAATGTCAAAGACCCGCTACCACTCACCTTCCACCTCTGGTGCTGTCATTGTGTAGGGCAAAGGGCTCCATCTACACCATGTTTGGCTTTCATGTCAGATAGGCAGGACTTGCTCAGCTCCACTCTCTTCCTTGGCAATTGACTCTGGCGTCATTGTGGATCTTTCCTCCTCTAGAAAACCCCCAGGGGCCCTCTCCTTGTCCCCCAGCCACCCAGGGCCTTCTTCTCCTCCTCCTCCACCAACCATTTTCAGACTCTTCCAACTTCCCTGGGGCTACTCAACCACTTTGCATAGTGGACACAACAAATCTATGACCAGCCTGCAAAATATCAAGTCTGGGCCTGGTTACCTGTATGTTCCGGGTCCAGGGCGGAGCTCTCCTCCCAGAGCAACAACTGATGATAGCAGAGTGAGTTGACCGGCCAGTCACTTCCTACTGGTGCAGGTACACACCTACCGATTCCTCCACATCTTAGGATAACATGATCAGACGGCCAATCCCCAGGCAGAGAAGGAGGAGTAAGTGTCAGCGGACAACAGACACCTGGCAGACGCAGTGAAGGGACTGCAGCACACTGCTGCAACTTTTTGATCCGAGGATTGAAAGCAATCTTTTACTTGGGAGATTTCCCTGACTGCGCCCTTCGAAATGTTGGTGCTCCGCCACTGGCCGCAAGGCCCCTGTAGGTGCGAGGCCTTAGGCGCCCGCTTAATTTGCATGGTGCCCTCCTGTTTTAAAACATGGTCAATGCATCTCATTGGTGTAAGTGCACTTCTATGTTCTGAATTGTAGGGGCATTGAGTATGGTGCTAGCATGATGAGAGGTTACTGCCTATTTGTGTCCATAAATAATATATAATGTTTTTCTTTTATTTTAGAAACCAGTGATCAGGATGTTGCGGCTCAGCCTTCTCAGGCCCCCTGTAAGTAATGTGGATGTGCTGGTGTGTTGTGTATTAGGTCGAACTTGGAGGAATGATTGTTTGTTTTGTTTTCTTTTGTGGTTGATGTAACTTCAGCAAGAGAGGAGCCTCAGGCAGGGCCGAGTCGCCTGGATCCGGGCCAGGAACAAACTGTTGGCCAAGAAGAGGCCAATTGGTCCGACTCGGATGAGGACCTGGGCTCTCCTCAAAGGGGAAGTAAGTATTCTACATGTGTTTGTGTGTTCAATGTGTCCTGGTAAATATAAGGGCTGTAATATATATATTTTGACATTGGGGTTTTGTAGCAGCTGACATTGAGGATGTTTGTTGTGGAGGACTGGGGAAGAGGGGCCACTGCTTACCCAGTCCACTGTAACTACTACCTTCAATGTTTCCAGACTACTTTCTGTGTGCCTTTATCAAATAGCTTTTGTTCAAGGATTGTATTTGTGTCTTTGTGTTTCTAGGAGATACAACGCCATCCCCCCATGAAGGGACACCATCCCCCCATGTAGGGTCTCCCCCATCCTCCCCCACTCCAGGCTCCCCTGAACTAGTCTGTAAGTACCTAAAATTAGATTCTCACATGAATTGTGTGTGCTAGGATGATGTGTATCTAGGATAATCTAAGTTGGAGTCAAAGCAAGTGTAGTTTTGCTATATGTGACAGGAAGGTTGGTCATGAAACACTCTTGCTTAACCTTCATGTTTGAAAGGTGGTTTTGGGGAGCTTTACAGGACATGTTATCTTTTGTAAGTTATCTCAAGCCACCCTATTCTAAATTGGTGTTAGTTTCTCTACATTGGAAATGGTGTGCTTTGTACTTGTAAATTTTTAGGGGACATTGTAATTTAATCATGTCCTGATTTAGTCAACACTGAAAATGTGTGTTTGTCAATCTTTCATAAATACTCTTCCTCGGTAATGTACCACATTCCAGTTCACAATTTGTGTTCTTTTTGTGCAGTTTCTCCAGAGCCAGCCACGCCATCCACTTCAGGGGCCCCAAAAAAACCTGATGATGGTAAGTTGTGTGCTTTTCCAGTAATGTGTCTACTTAGTAAGTGGAGAAATGCTAACTGTGTATGTCCCCGCTCAGGCTTCAAGTTGTTCTAAAGGCAGCGGGTTCTTTATGTGAATGCATTCTATGCATTAGTATTCCAAGTGATAGGTGTGCATATTCCCCCTAAGACTTACTGGGACCATTTTTTACGGTCCAAATTTTTGCACTAATACTTGTCTGGAACAGACTCCCCCTCCTCCTTAACTGAGGTGACAGCATGCCAATATTGCCTCCTGATGCTGTCACTCCTAATCATTGAGACCATTGGAAGGGAGGGGGGCAAGGCTGGCTCACAGCCTAGTGCCTGAACAGGCACAGGGTGCTTGGCTTCATCTCATGTGCCTCCATAGCAAGCTGCCTGCTGTGGGGTCAAACAACAGGAGGGAGGTGCCTAGAGGTGTGTACAGGGGCCATGTAAAAAGGAGGATTGTTATTTCTCTTGTCCCCAAAAACCTAGAGAGTGTAAGTCTAACCTGATTAGTTTTCCGCAGCCCTCCCAAAATGATATGTTTCCAACACTTAGAACAGGCAGGGCTGAGGCACCAAAAACATCAGAAAAACACAATCAGCACAAAAGCAGGGAGTACGTATCCTTAACGCTACAAGCTTCACCCAGAAGAATGACGCTTGCACTGTACAAATCTGCATCACCACCATATCAATGTCTAAATAAAACTTTCAGGGAAATGTGGAGGGGTAATGAGTGGGTGTTAGAGCGTTTTCATGACTGCGTAACCTACAGTTAGCGTGAGTCCATTTGTTGATAAACTTTTTCTTCTCTCTTAACACAGCTGGGATGGCGGAAAGGAGATCAGGGGAGCAGACACATCTGCTCCGTCCAGAACTGGCCCTCAAAATTCCTAAGGGTGAGTCTCTACTATGTGTCAGGTTCAATCTATAGACAGTAAGAGGGAGAGAGAACGCTCCACAGATTCCAATGGTGATAGAGATAAATGTGTGCACATGTATCGTGTTGACCAATTGAACCCAAAACACCTTACATTCTTCAAAATGATTGCTTGTGTTTACATGCAGAAAAGCATTTTACTTAGCTTTGGTGGAACTGCTACTAACATTCCAAGCCATCTTATGTAACCTTTTGAACAATTTGCTGTGAAAGTTTGAGTTTAAGGTTTACAACAGCAATTTAGCATATTTGCTTCAGAGTGTTGATAAAAGCCAACCAATAGACTCCTAAGCATATTTGTTGAGGCACATTAATTACAATCCTTGTTTGGATCATTTTGCCTAAAACTAATTGTCATGTTTTTTTCTACCCAGGGCACACCCACCTCACCTACGAGGTCCTCCTGGATTATATGAGGTGGTGCGGAGACCGAATTCTATATTTGGAACACCTTTGTGGCGTGGATCCAGACCCTAAGGAGCCATTCGTTAGGAATGTCACACCTTTAAAAAGATCCTAGTATTTTTTTTTTGTGGTTTGTTTACTTATGTTGCACGTTGCAACACAAAGAAATGTCACATTTGTAATTGTTGCCCATTATAAACAAAAATCTAACAAAAAAATCAAAAACAGTTTAAAAAAAAACCCTTTTTTTGGGACCCAAAAAAAAAAAAAAAAAAAAAGCCTTGTTTTTGGCAACCAAAAAAAATATAAAAATTTATAAAAAACCCTTTTTTTGGGGACCCAAAAAAAACAAAAAACAAAAAAAGCCTTGTTTTTGGCAACCAAAAAAAATATAAAAATTTATAAAAAACCCTTTTTTTGGGGACCCAAAAAAAAAAAAAAAACAAAAAAAGCCTTGTTTTTGGCAACCAAAAAAAATATAAAAATTTATAAAAAACCCTTTTTTTGGGAACCAAAAAAACCAAAAAAAAAAAAAAAAAGCCTTGTTTTTGGCAACCAAAAAAAAAATGTTTACAAAAAAGCCTTGTTGTTTTTATGGCAACGGACAAAACCAAAAATGTTTACAAAAAAGCCTTGTTGTTTTTGGTAACAAACTAAACCAAAAATGTTTACAAAAAAGCCTTGTTGTTTTTATGGCAACGGACAAAACCACAAATGTTTACAAATAAGCCTTGTTGTTTTTATGGCAACGGACAAAACCAAAAATGTTTACAAAAAAGCCTTGTTGTTTTTATGGCAACGGACAAAACCAAAAATGTTTACAAAAAAGCCTTGTTGTTTTTGGTAACAAACTAAACCAAAAATGTTTACAAAAAAGCCTTGTTGTTTTTATGGCAACCGACAAAACCAAAAATGTTTACAAAAAAGCCTTGTTGTTTTTATGGCAACGGACAAAACCAAAAATGTTTACAAAAAAGCCTTGTTGTTTTTATGGCAACGGACAAAACCAAAAATGTTTACAAAAAAGCCTTGTTGTTTTTATGGCAACGGACAAAACCAAAAATGTTTACAAAAAAGCCTTGTTGTTTTTGGTAACAAACTAAACCAAAAATGTTTACAAAAAAGCCTTGTTGTTTTTATGGCAACGGACAAAACCAAAAATGTTTACAAAAAAGCCTTGTTGTTTTTATGGCAACGGACAAAACCAAAAATGTTTACAAAAAAGCCTTGTTGTTTTTATGGCAACCGACAAAACCACAAATGTTTACAAATAAGCCTTGTTGTTTTTATGGCAACGGACAAAACCAAAAATGTTTACAAAAAAGCCTTGTTGTTTTTATGGCAACGGACAAAACCAAAAATGTTTACAAAAATGAATTGTTTTTGTGAAAACCTTCCAAAAAATGATGTCAAAACATAAAAAATGTTTAAAATGTTTATCTAAATTAAATTTAAGTATGTTGCTCTTTGCAACACAAATGTTACATTGGCAATTTAGTTCATTCTATTATATATTGTAATATATTTTTTGTACGCTACAGTTGGTAGACACCCACATGTGTTATTAAAACATTTATTTTATTACCCAAGTTTTCTTTTTGGTGTACACATCGAATGTCTTTTGTGTTGTATTTGTTTACTTGAGTGGTGTGGTCTGTAATTGTTAGTATGTTGGCTTTGGTTTATGTTAGCCTTGAGACTTGTTTTGAAGCTACATTTGAAGGGAGACCTTTTCTTGGGTCGTTATGTGAACATTGAGTTATCTAAATTTACATGAAATCATATGTTTGGAGATCGAGAAGCACGTGTGTATAAATGCCTACATTAACCAGGGCCATTACTTGGCCACCAACACTCCTAAAAAACCAAAGAGCAAACACAAACTAATCATTTTGCATAAAATTTTATTTCATCCCCAAAAAAAGCACTATAAGAAATCATATTGTGCCACCCTCAAATTTAAAAAAAAAATGGCCCCACAAATTGGCCAATGTAACAATCATTAACAAAACCAAAAAAAAAAAAAAAAAAGAAATTAAGTTGGTGGTGGTGGTGGTGACTGAAGCAGTGTGGTGAGCAATGGAAAGGTTCCTGCCATCAAATGGTGGGCCAATAGTCCCATCTGCTCTGGGGTTAGCCTTAGAGTTCTGGTAAAGTGGCCCATTAGAATCAGATCTTGTGTCTGAGGCTGCTGCTGATGCAGGGTGTTGAACCCTGGAAATGTCCCAGACTGAAGATCTTGTGCCAATAGTCCCATCTGCTCTGTGCTCAGCCTAAGAATTTGGGTAACGTGTGCCATTACCATGAGATGGGATCGTTGCTGCTCCAAGGCTATTTGATGCTGCTGGTGGTGCAAGGGTTGTGAAGATGTGTGGGGAGTGGTGGTTGATTGGTTGTTGTGGTCCACGGTGCGGGGGCAAACGACATGTCGCATTGGTGACAAAAAAGAAGAACGGCCTGGGGAGGAGTGAAGTGATAAAGGTGTGGAGGGAATGTAGTCAGGTGGAAGGGGTACTGTGGAACCAGTGCGCATTGAGGTTGTGCAGGAGGATTGCTCATTGAGGGGTGTGGGAGTCCGAACGGAGTGTGAAGTGCTAGGAGTGGCTACAGGAGGAATTGTCCCATCCCCAGCTGCCTGACAAGTGGCCAACACTGGCATTACCCTCCCACTACCACAACCTGCAGTGGCAGGTGAGTGAGATGTTTGGGAGGGCTCTGCCAATGGGGCATCTTCAGATCCAAACAGGCATTGGCGTGTGGCCAGCACCTGAGTGTCAACACTTTGCCGATCCCGTTGATGCTGGTCTGCTAAACTTACCAAGCTGTTACGCATATCCTGTTGAACCTGTAACATATCCTGGTGAACCTGTACCATTGTTGCTACAGATTCCTGTATGAGCCCGAGCAGACGTACTGCCTCAGTAGATTGCTGAGTACGCCTCCTTAACTCATTTTGGACCTGATACTCATCAAGCAGCCTCTCGGCTACATCCAGCATAGATGGACGAAGTTGGGTAGGTGACAATCCCTCTGCATCTAAGGCTACCTGAAAGCAGAAGAAATAGACCAAATCATTATCAAACATCATGACTAAATATTTCAGATTAGTTTGACAACTTAACACCCCAAGCAGAACGTTGAAAAGTTTGATGTGCTTCTAATGAGTACTTGTTCATTGTAAGATTATCCAAGCTAGCAACACTTCTGATAATGGGTACATATTATATTGGTAGGACTAATATGACAAAGGCAAAAAAGATTCAACATGAAGGTGTTCCCAATTAACCCTGGTGTGGTAGGTTGTTTATGCTTTTGGTAAATCTGTTACTACACCAATGACTTTATACATCTACGTATGTTGTCTAAAATCTTGCCATCAATCGGCTAGAGGACAACCCAACCAAACGATACCCATGAATTTGGACCTGGAAAATCAAAGACGGGCCGGACTTTAAAGATCCTGGATGTTTTTGGAACATTAGTGGCACACCAAATTATAACATAATTCCCTGATGTTCAAGATAGAACTCTTGTTGTGCTGGTGCATCGTCAGAATGTCATAGCACTAATTTAACACACACAATGTAAGCCACATCTAGTCCAAAATCAATGCTACCATTGAAATGTTACATGTGCACCTTGTTCCCTTATATCACATACCACAGCACTGGATGCAGAATCGTCGCCAGCTCCTGATCCAACTCCAGCTGCAACGTCAAGAGGGGCCTGATGTTCTTTTAAAAAAAAAAAAAAAAAACATGTTTAGTACATAACCTTAGTCAGTAATGATTATGGCCAGATTGCCCTCCTAGCTTCATGAATGAAGCATTGAGGCCAAACATTCAAAAGTGCTTTCCTGGGCTCATAGGACACTTGCTAAACCCTCCCAAAGGTTAAGAAGGCTTGGTCTGCCTACTAATGACGGCACCCATTAATGCTGTCAACTGTGTTTTGCAGGGTAAACATCTAAAAGGCAACACTCTTTCCTAAGAAAAAACATGTGTGTTAATGGGGTTAATAAGATTCAAAAAAACATTATTTGACTAGACATACCAACACCTTCCTCCAGGCCTAGCTGCACTGGGTGTGTTCCCTGCTGCGGATCTTCTGTAAAGGACATAGCAATATGAGCTATCTTGGCCAAAAAAAAACATCTACATTGTTTGGCACAGTATGATATTGGACCTACCAGGAGGAGGGTCAGCACTGATGTCAACACCTGTGAGTCCGTCTGGTTCGCCAAGCTGCATGGGCTGTGGAGGGGCTGAGATCCGTGCTACAGATGAACAAATTGCAGGTTGGGGAAAACAAAAAAAGGACAATTGGAAGGGCAAGTATCACATTCTCTTAATGTCACACATAGGATAGTAGTTAATCTTTTCCAAACAACTCACACAATTGACATCCAAGATAATATCCTACCTCGGTGCAAAGCATCCGAATCTAAGTCCTCTCTGGGAAAGATGGTATCGGGTCCTATGATGTTCAAGAAAGGTAATTGATAATCCCAGAGAGAACTTCGTGCACGTTCATCCAGCCGACCTTGACGGTCATAAAGACCCTCCGCAGCCCATGCAATTAGCTTCTTCCGAACGGACCCACAGATGTCGTTGACCTTCTTCCGCACACTGTCACGGTGGCGAGGTGCTTCACCCAGTGCATTTACAGCATCCCGGATTTCATCCCACAATCTGTTCTTCTCTGTTACTGAGTAAGACGCGGCCCTGGTCCCATGTATCGCCTGATATCTGGCCATATAGGCGTGGACCAGGGCACAGCACTGATTGTGGGTGAAACGGGGAAGCCGGGTTAATGTGGACAAGCTGACTCTGGTGGACGGACCCGCTCCAGGACTACTGTCAGAAGAGCCAGCTTGTCCACTTGGTGTGTTAACACCTCCCCCGGCTTCCTCCTCCGGGATGGGGATGGTGGACTCCCTCATGGATACAGCTGGAGCCTCCCTCACACCAGAGCCAGACGATCTGCCCACCCTGCCCCCCCTGGCCCCCCTGGCCCCCCTGGCCCCCCTGGCCCCCCTGGCCCTTCTCATCCTTCCAGTGGGTGGGGCCATGGGAGCACGAGGTGGGCAGAGAATCTGGCTGTCCAGCAGCAGCAAAGAGCCCCAAACTCCTAAATCTGAAATGACAAAAGAGAAAACAGAAAAAACAGGATTTGCAGATTGCTCTTCATATACAGTATAATTAGTGAACAGTTACAGAACACACTTACCTAATGGCACAAACAGACTTGGTCGTGGTGGTGGTGGTAGTAGTGGGCAAAGAGCAGAAGAGGCTGCAAAGAAAAGGAAAAAAAAAAAACACATAAGAAAACGCATATGGGTACAAATCACACGAGGCCCTCCAAACACTTACCTAATGGCACAAACACAGTGGTGGTGGTGGTGGTGGTGGTGGCAAAGAGCAGAAGAGGCTGCAAAGAAATGTAAAAAAAAAACACATAAGAAAACGCATAGGGGTACAAATCACACGAGGCCCTCCAAACACTTACCTAATGGCACAAACACAGTGGTGGTGGTGGTGGTGGCAAAGAGCAGAAGAGGCTGCAAAGAAATGTAAAAAAAAAACACATAAGAAAACGCATAGGGGTACAAATCACACGAGGCCCTCCAAACACTTACCTAATGGCACAAACACAGTGGTGGTGGTGGTGGTGGTGGTGGTGGTGGCAAAGAGCAGAAGAGGCTGCAAAGAAATGTACAAAAAAAACACATAAGAAAACGCATAGGGGTACAAATCACACGAGGCCCTCCAAACACTTACCTAATGTCACAAACACAGTGGTGGTGGTGGTGGTGGTGGTGTAATCCTTTATAGGCAAAAGGAGGCTGCAAACATTAAACATACATGAGAAATCGCATGACCTACATACGTGCACATAATAAATTACAGTTATCAGGAAAGCAAAAATGGTGTCTTTGGAAGCTGGGAAGGTAAGGGGGCAGGTTTAGATGCCAAATCTAGACTGCACACCTTTAACAAACATGAGAAAACACATGTCCAAACCACATGCACATGGGGCCAACTGCCAATGATTAAAAGACACTTGAGGGGTTCCCAAGCTATTGTGGGTTGGAGGGGATTCACCATAGACAACTTAAGCACACCCAAGATAAGTACAAATTGTCTCCTTCCTTTTTTTTGGGAGAGAGAGATACAATTGTCTTACCTCCAGATAATGTAGGTTGTGGGTCACAGGGTCTTGCTAGCACATAAGAAACATCGATCTATAACATCCAGCAGCCATATTGGCCATGTGCTCCTTTTATAGCTGGCTCACAGGTGTGATAATTAGCGGCCGTTTCTATATATATCTGCGCATTCGCGAATTTGCGCGTTCAAAATGGAGGACGATATCCCAGACGCATTAGATGGTGCAATGCTGGCATTTATTGGTGCCTTGTTTGAGGAGGCCCTGGCACAGGAGGCAGCAGAAGGTGGGGAAGCTGCAGCAGCAGCAGCAGCAGCACCTTCAGCAGCAGCACCTCCAGTCCGTGTGCCCTTACCTCGCCAGCCACGCATTTTTGCTCCAAGGATCTATTTGGACAAGCTGCGGGATTCTGATGTCAGGAGGAAGTTCCGGCTCGAGCGAGGAACTATTCTACACCTCTACCAGCTCATAGCAGAGAAAATTGACCCGGACACACAGCGCGGCCATGCGGTGCCCGGCATGGCCAGATTGCTGGCCACTTTGTATATTTTAGGGCGTGGCAGCTTCCAAGCCACTTCGGGAAGTATCATGGGCATTAGCCAGCCCACAGTTTCAAGGGTGTTCATGTTGGTCATTAATGCCATAGTGGATATAGTGCCCAATTTTATCCACTGGCCACAGAATGAAAATGAGTGGAATGAAGTCAAGTTGGGTTTCTACCGGCGGGCACACATGCCGCAAATCCTAGGGGCAATCGATGGCACCCACATAGCCATTAGGCCCCCAAGGAGCCACGAAAGTGAATACCGGAACCGCAAGCAGTACCACTCTGTGAACGTCCAATTAGTGTGTGACGCCAAACAGCGCATCATGAGTGTCAACACTGGTCACCCAGGGTCGTGCCATGATTCCAGTATGTTAAGAACAAGTACTCTGTACGAGGTGTTTGAAAGTGGACAAATGCCCGAAGGGTGGCTTATTGGTAAAGTATTTTGTCTTAACAACATAAACTGTAAGATTACATAGACATAGGAATAAGCTACATCGGTGTACACCCTGATTTAAGCAAAGCCTACCTAAAATGGATGTGTTATTAGTTGTCAGGCTGTTCACACACAACCAGATCAGCAGCTTAGCAGCTCACAAAAGAAAGATTTGCAAAGTTGTCTTTGAGTCCAATGAAGGTGGTTAACCAATGTGTAAATGGTGTCCTCTAGCCACCCAAAGAAAACCTACAAATGATTCCAATGGTATTGCCATATCCCCAAAGTACTTTGCATAAGTGAGTCAATATTGGTTTCCTCACTCTAGTTGCAGATATATTCCAGAAGTAAGACCTAGGCTAATGTAATAGGAACAGAATAGGGGCCAAGTTGTAACTTGCAAGAGAAACCCACCACTTTGTGTGTCCTTTTTCCCATTTGTATTAGTGATTTAGGCAGTTAGACAGAGTTGAGATGTTTCATATGATTTTTTGCAAACAGACGAGCAGGTTGTTTAGTAAAATGCCTAATTGTCTCCCATTTTGAGGAGTCATCTAAAGTCACATGATATGAATAACTAATGTATATTTTTCTTATTTTTCAGGGGATGCTGGTTACCCGCAGCTGACGTGGCTGATGGCTCCAATCAGGTACCCCCAGGGCCCAGCAGAGAGGAATTACAACAGGGCCTTGCGGAGAAGCCGGAGTATCATTGAGTTGACCATAGGTCTTCTCAAGTCCCGGTTTCTCTGCTTGGCCCGGCCTGGGGGTGAACTCCTGTACTCTCCTACAAAGGCTTCCAAGATCATCCTGGCGTGCTGCGTGTTGCACAACATGTGCGTTGCCCGGGATGATTCTTGGGAGCTGACGGAGGAGAGGGAGCCAGAGGTCCGTCAGCCGGCGGCCCCCAGGCGGCGGAGCACCGCTGCCGGTATGGCCACCCGGAATACCCTGGTTGCTAGCCACTTTACATGTAAGTACTGTAACCGGTCAAGATAGGGCATGTGTATTAATTAGCTAGTTAGCAGAGGTGCCACTCACAGGGAGACAGAGGGTGATTATCATCTGCCAATGACACTTGCCATTGTAGATAAAGTGTAGTCAACATTGGTAAAATTGTGTTACTTGAGCAAAAACATGCACCTCTAACCATAAACATGTTGGTATTGTGAATAGTGTAAAGGGCTGAGAAGAGCTGGCAGGTGTTTATTTGTGTCTATGCCACCTGTGTAGTTATTGATAACATGAACGGCTGCTTGGTATCTTATGGTGTTGTAATTTTCCAGAACATCAACATCTTGGAATCATGGCACGTACCATGGGAAGCCTGTGGTGATGGGCTGTCTGGCGTCACAGGTGTGTATTCAAATGTTTACATTAATGATTTCTGGTTTGTGTAAGTTGGCATAAAATGTGTTATTTCACTCGTGATGTCGAAATTAAATGAAGTTCAGAATGAAGCAAACAGGCATTAAGATGTGATTTTCATAATGAAATGTCTTATCCTTTGTTTTATTTTTCCAGGAGTGGTACTGCTTGCGGGTGTAGGTGGTAGAAACCCACCTTGATGGACTCCACTCATTTTCTTTTGTGGTCAGTGGATATTTGGTAAGGCACATGGCCAATGACCAACATGAACACCCTGGAACTTCGAAAGTGGCTTGGAAGCTGCCCAGCAACCTTGCCATGCCTGTCCCCTATGAGCTGGTAGAGGTGCAGAATGGATTCTGAACTCTGCCGGAAGTTGTGGAAGACATCAGAATCCCGTAGCCATGGAGCAAAGATCGTGGTCTGGCGCTGTAAAGGCACACGGACTGGAGAGTGACAATATTCTTTTGCTGCATCCCTCCTTCTGCTGTCATTCTCAAATAAATAAATACATTAGAATTGAACATGTGTTTTTTTGTTTTGTGTGGGTGCCTACAGACAAAAGGGCCATCCACACTGTAAGATTTAGAGAAGACTTTATCCTTCCGATTGACATTTTCTATGTAGTGCAAGGGCCTGCCTGATTGCATCCAAATTGAAAGTGTTGAGGTTTGAGCTTCTATTATATGGTTTGGTTAAGTCTACAGGAAAAAGTCTAGACAAATTGTTAGTGTATGGCCCATTAAGCTGCCAAGGCCGGAGTTTTGCACTTTGCATGCTGCTTGTACTGGTGATGTGAGGGGTTGTAATGTAGAGTAGGGATGTGACAGTGTTGTGTTGAGGTGTGAGGCAAATGTAGTGTTGGACTATGAGGGCCTGTGTTGTTGAAATATGGAGAGAGTCCAATATCAGACACCTATGTTTATTGGTCAAGAAATTGTAAGAACCATGGTAAATATGTAAAGAATTGCATCTCGATAAAACTAGGACCACACTCATAAAATCAAAATTGTGTTGTTTCCATTGATGTGCTTGAAATTTGGGTAGGACACCCCCCTCCCCCCCCAAATTCAAGATAGTTTAAAAAAACTGTTTAAAAAAATGAGAGTGAAAAGAGATCCCAAGTGTAGTGATGTGATTTGAACCCATGACGTTGTGAACTGCAGTGAAGTTGCAAAGCACTTAGCTATTGTGCAGAATAAAGCTGTATGGTGGAAAAAATGGAGTGTGTTAAGGCTAAAAAGCACATATAGCTAAAGAACTAAACATTGTATGGAATGTGGGAAGAAGACCATGGTAAAATTGTGAGGTTTCATCTTGCCCTGAAGTAGGGTAGGGGTTTGGTCACTTGCCTTTGGTACTTTCCTTCATAAGATCGATTCGACACACAGACAAGATCAAAAAAACACTTAAAATGGTGTAAGCTTGCAAGCGCTTCTGAGTGTAACATTATTTAGCAATATATATGATGTAATCCGTTCCATTTTAGCAATATAAACAAAAAAAGAAAATAAAAAAAGTAGGTGGAGATGGTAAGCCTCGAACCTACAGCAGAGGGAGATGAATTACAGACATGTGATGTGTGCACTAATCCACTAGCCCACATCGCTATGTGAAACTGCTATAAGCAGGAAGACATAAGTTTGCGAATTGGCGAAGCCGCGATCGTAAGTGAATCCCGCTGACGGCGGAATTCATTATTGCTGTTTTACTCGCCAATTCGCCGCAGCGCCAGTTAATTGATTTGAACGCGGCGAAACTGAAACACGTCATAGATGTTTGAAGCTGCAGTTTCTTTAAATCCGGCCCAATGCATCTTAATTAGAAGCAGAAACATTGTGATGCAAATCCAATCATTAAAAATCATTGCAAAATATTTGAAAAAAAAATGAATTACAAGAAACTGTGGAAAATGTGTTTTTTCCTATTTTATTTTTTTTTAAAAAAGGTTTAGGCCTTTATCTTTATAATGATGATTTATACACCAGGTTACAAAAAGACATGTCTGTGTCTTTTGGCACATCTGTTTTTTTTCCATTTATTTTAGATTATAAAGAGATAATAAAGAGGGTTGCTAAGGGCATCAACATCCTAGTAACATATACAAAAGTTAGGAAAGAAACAAGTTGGACTTGTAAGGTGCTATGATACCAATAGTTTTTAAAATTTACACATTTTTAATACATAAGAAAATATTTAAAAACAATAACAAATCAGACAGTTTACATAATATAAAGCCTCCCTTTAGATAGTGCCCGTAGGACTAAGAACCCCAAGAATAGTGGTGTAAAAAGTCTAAGGTGTCCAATGACCTCCGCATATGCTTGGGGTATCTTTCAAATACATATGATGCCTCGATGCGTTGCACGGGACCCCAGCTTTTTCAGGAGATAAGGGGAGCTAAAGAAGTCACAACATGTTCTCCACTGATCATCTCAGTTTCATAAACTGCTATTGATCTGAGATGAGCTGCCATCATCAGGATCACAGCTCATCTTAGTTTCATAAACTGACACCTATATTGTATCTTTGGAGTAGCAGTGTTGCCATCCTAGGATAGAAATTTGTTTAGAATTACAGCACCTTACCTACTCCTCATCCCCATAACATAGGGAAAGGTGTTCTGCAGGCTACAGAAAGAACTGGTTGAATTTGATAACACTGGAAGTATCATGGTAACACTTCCAATGATAAATTTAACTAATCAAAAGGAAGTTTGTACATTTAAGGAACATTTTAAGTTAGATGAAGGACATGGCTAGGTGAAAGCTCCAATCAAGTAACATATATTCTTTAGTAAGGTATTACCAAAGAGCAGTCTCAAGGGATTGTAATTAGGTATAAACTGGGCTGCTTATCTGATAGACCTGATAGACAAGCCTGAAGACTAGTACACAGGCCAAATGTCGGGTGGCATCAGCTGGTTCAATAGAAACCAGCTGACATTCGGCCTGTGTGTACTGCAGCCAGTCTGACTTCTGTCGAAGGTGCATGACTGAAAAAGATCCGCCAAGCGGTTCCCAATCAACACTCTCAGCCAATGGCAGAGAGCGTTGACCAGAGTGTTCTGGTGGGAGGGCCGTCTCCCTGGCAGTAGAGATCGACCGATTATTGGCAACACAGATATATCGGTGGCCGTTATGCACTTTCCCCGATATATCGGAATCGACCTTTTGATTTACCAATATTGCTGATATTTAGGGAAAGTGCATGTACGGGGGTGATGCCTGCAGCTAGAGGCATCACCCCGGTACCGCTGTACATAGCCGACGGTCGGCTGACTTGTAATGACAACCGATGCGGCTGAAAAGCTGCTCGGCTGTCATTACAAGGATCGGGAGTGGACGTCCCTTCCCGCCACCTTCCGTGGCTTGCCCCGGGTCTCCCGTTTCACCGAGAGACCCAGGCATTCTACCTGCACCGCCGCTGTCTGACCGGGTCTCCATTTTTTTAAATTCGGCGCCGAGTACCCGGAAGTGATGTCATGACATGACATCACGTCCGGGTACTGGCGGCGCTAAATTAAAAAACTTACAGCATTCAAAACAGCCAAACTTTACGTTTTGAATGCTTTTAAGTGCAGAGGAGGGGTTTGGTGTCTTTTAGACGCCCAGATCCCTCCACCACAGTACCTGTAGACATTAAAAAAAAAAAAATGTAATGTCCGAAAAAGTATCGGCGTTAAGAAAATGATATTGGTCGATCACTACCTGGCAGAACACAAAAGCATAGCAGGGGACATTGCTGTACTAACATCACATAGTTAGTACTGCAGCTCCTCCTGAGCTGTCAGGTTTTTTTTTGTTCAGTACTGCTGGGTTGAATGAAAGAAACTAGTACCAGGCTTAAAGGCTTAATAAAGGAATTCCACACGGCACACTGACAATGCTGCAGCAAACTGCGATGCAATGTCTTAGCATTGTTAGCCTGCAAGAGCAACTGTTATTACTGGTATGATTTCCAGGTACAAAAAAAAACTTTGTAGTATAATTACAAGAAATTATTTGCTTAGAAAAAAAATATACAGTTACACATGATGCCAATGATACTGAAAAATAGCTATTGTTTTAATACACTTTAACATACAGATTGTGAGATGGAAAGGGTAAACTACCATTACTAGTTGCATGGCTGTTTCTGGCCTCAGCATTTTCATAGTAATACTTCCTAAACAAGCATGTAAAGCATGTAGTAAGTGAAGTCACAGTGGATAAGAACTTCTGATGTGCATATTTATTACAGGTTTCAACTAAAGAAATGCTCAAGTTAGAGCATCAATATGGCAGGAAACAACTAAAAAGAAGAAGATTAATAAAATCTCCCCAAACACAACAAGCTTTCTTTAAACTCCTGCCAAACTTAAAATAAACAGCAGAACACAGACCTAAAGAAAGAGAAACAGCACACGAAGCCTGTCTGGTGACCATTGTAAAAAAATTAAAAATCATCAATGAGACACAGACAGCAAAACATAGCAAAAACAGGGGTTTCAGGTCTTTTCTACTCTATTCAAAACTAAAAAACAAAAAACAAAAAAAACAAAACCTGGCTATACATCCTTTTTAACTGCAGCAGAAAAAATAGATCAATTGTCCTGCCGAACAGGGCTGTGCGGTGTAGTAGAGCTGTGTAAAGCTCAGAACTAGATGGACAGAAATACTACATATAGCCCAATCTGGTTAGGCAGCGATGCCACATCCCAGGATTGAATGAATAGAAAAATAGCAAAAAAAAAGAATGACATTTTTAAGGAACCATGAAAAAAGAAACAAAATAAAAAGTATAGCATGTATTGTAGGGATTAGTTAAAAATACACAAAATATTAAAAAAGAATAGCGCACACATGCAAAAGAAATGACTATCAAATATGGAGACAATCCATAAATAAAAATGGGGATTTGGTCCCACCATATGGCCATATCGTGCTCAAGCCCACCACTACATCAAGGGTTAGAGAGGCTGGATTCACCCCTTTTTTTATGGATAGTGTAGGACCCACTGACAATGGGGTACTTTGACGTAGTGGTGGGCTTGAGCACGATATGGCCATATGGTGGGACCAAATCCCCATTTTTATTTATGGATTGTCTCCATATTTGATAGTCATTTCTTTAGCATGTGTGCGCTATTCTTTTTTAATATACATGTCGCTTGGTTCATAGCTGCACCGGCTTTAGATATACATGTTCAGGGTTTGCTCCCCCAATTTTTTGCTTGTTTAAAAATACACAAAACACTGCATAAAATAACATGATAGAAACTGGTTCCTATCAATTACATAAGACACGGTAAGATACACAAGCATAATAATGCATATAAAATCCCTACGCATTTCAATTATTGACATTAATCTTTATCAGGGAGATGTATCACAGTGGTGAAATGGAACCAATAGTTGTGACTGTCATATTTCCTGGGAGGGTAGAAAATTCTCCAAGAAATAAAGGTTCAGGCTATTGGAGTGCAGCAAGGACACCAAGGAGTGTCCCACTGAAAAACATTTCAAACTATGCAAAATGTCTTGAGTCCACTCAAGATGGATGGCAGAAATGATATAGTGTAAATATTTGGCAGCATAGGAAACAAAATAGTTGGCGACTGTCAGACTGCAACCCCAGACAAGTAGAGCCCATCAAAGAGGAAATAGGCATCTACACTATATTCCGTGGCCATACTATCCAAAAAGCCTGCAACAGAAATAAAAAACCTTTGGCAGGTAAAACCATCTGCTAAACCAAGGTATCTGGTAAAACCCGCTGCCTTGTGCATACAAGGACCCCCTGGAACTTAGTTGAGGTTCACATATGGGCGGGTTGGGGACACGTGCATAATCGCATGCATTCCCAAACCGCACAGAAACAGGCTGCTGTTTAGCAGACTTATGGGAATGATATGAATCATTAATGGTGCCTACATGCATCGGCACACTGTGGTTTTGTGTGGCTCATTTTAAAGGGTGTTGGGGACTTCTTTCCCCGAGTTTTCTGTGGGTACAGCAGCCCATTCAATTAAATATACTTTTTTACCCATGACATGCTGGCAAAAACTTGTATGTTTATATTTGAACACAGCCTTAGTTGCCCATTTTTTTTATAGATCTGTATCTACTAGATCTGGGTTAGACTGACCTCTCCAGTTGCAACCTAGACCTGCACATGGTTCGCTTCTATAAAGTTGTCGTTCTGTATACTGGGAATAAGTGCTTTACTTTGCTATTAATTTCATGAGGGAGGAAGGGGAAACATGTATTTCACCTAGGGGCCCCTTTGGTGACTCCCATATACACTATAGTACCAAAAGTATTGGGACACCTGCCTATACACACATGAAATTTAATGACATCCCAGTCTTAGTCCATAGGGTTCAATATTGAGTTGGCCCATCCTTTGCAGCTATAACCGCTTCAACTCTTTTTGGAAGACTGTCCACAAGGTTTAGGAGTGTGTCTATGGGAATGTTTGACTATTCTTCCAGAAGCGTATTTGTGAGGTCAGGCACTGATGTGGACGAGATGGTCTGGCTTGCACTCCAATTAATCCCAAAGGTGTTTTATCGGGGTTGAGGTCAGGCCAGTCAAGTTCCTCCACCCCAAACTCACTCGTCCATGTCTTTATGGACCTTTTTTGTGCACTGGTGCACAGTCATGTTGGAACAAGAAGAGGCCATTCCCAAATTGTTCCCACAAAGTTGGGAGTATGAATTTGCCCAAAATGTCTTGGTATGCTAATGCCTTAAGAGTGCCCTTCACTGGAACTAAGAGGCTGAGCCCAACCCCTGAAAAACAACCCCACACCATAATCCCCCCTCCACCATATTATTTGGACAAGTGCACAAAGCAAGGTCCATAAAGACATGCATGAGCAATGGAGGAACTTGACTGGCCTGCACAGTCCTGACTTCAACCCAATAGAACACCTTTGGGATAAATTAGAGCGGAGACTACAAGCCAGGCCTTCTCGTCAACATCAGTGCCTGACCTCACAAATGCACTTCTGGAAGAATGGTCAAACATTCCCATAGCCACACTCCTAAACCTTGTGGACAGCCTTCCCAGAAGAATTTAAGCTGTTATAGCTGCAAAGGGTGGGCCAACTCAATATTGAACCCTACGGACTAAGACTGGGATGTCATTAAAGTTCATGTCCCAATACATTTGGTAATATAGTGTATGTATCTCATATGTGCATTTAGCTCTTTGCCTAGAGTTCTGCTTTAAACTGTTTCAAAAAGCACTATAAAAGATAAGCCTGATTTACTTATTTGAACTGTACACAACATGGCTTAAGAAAAGAATGACCGCTATGCTTTTATTTGTCATCGGCGGGGTGTGTTAGTTTGTGATTCCAATATTTTCTTTCATTCTGTAGAAATAAATCTGGCTGCTAATGACATCCTTTAGGGACTTGGTCAGAACAGATGTGGCGCTCAGCAGGCTGTAATGATCAACTCAATACATGTTCCATCAAGGGATAAATTGCAAATAGTCATCTTTTGTCCTGATGCTCCTGTACATCCCGGCTTATTAATTTGCAGGCTTTAGGAAGAAAAAAGCCTCTTTTCATATTCCAAATGGAGAAAGTGTTTGATTTTTAGCTATTGATTTGATGTTAGATAAAAACTTGCCACTCACAATTTTCACGGTTACACAAGCTAATTCTTTTCTTTAATCCCCGCAGCTTTCACTGACAAGCTGTTTGTAGATTGTTGACTTGTTAAAGTCAGTGGCACACGAAGGACATACCGCCATGCTGAAATTTCTATAGGAGAGTAGGAGATCAGCGATGTCTCTAGCTAGTGCAGCATGTTCTAAGTATGTGCTGGTGGGGTGTCCATTGCCTGCATCAATCTGTAGACATGTATTGTATAAGGTTGGTGACTGTTCCCTAAAAAGAACAGGCACAGGTATATTTAAAGTGTCTAGAATGTAAAGTCTCAGGGCTTTTAACCACTTTACGTCCGCTCACAGTAATACTACTGCGGCAGAGTGGCTCGTTATCGTCTGACGACGTAGTATTAACGTCGTCAGACACTCCCCCTTCTGGGCGGCGCTTGCGCGCCGCCGGGGGCTCGCTCCCGCTGTTTTCATTCACAGCGGGAGTCGGGCCAGGGGAGGAGCAGCGGCAATCGCCGCTGCTCTGCCCCGATCGCTGGGGATCTAGTGTGGAGATCCGCCCGCCTGTGTAAACACAAGCGGACGGATCTCCATAGTGACAGGGAGTGACAGATCGGACTGTTCAGCATAGCTGGACATCCGATCTGTCCATGACTCACTCAGTCACCTCCCCCCCTACACGTCAGTAAGCACCAGGCATACATTAACCCCTCCCTCTCCAATAAAATTAACCCCTTCCCTGCCAGTGTCATTTTTACAGTAACAGTGCATATATATAGCACTGATTACTGCAGTAATGTCACTGGTACCCCCAAAAGTGTCAAAAATGTCAGTCAAGGGTCCGATCTGTCCGCCGCAATGTCGCAGTCCCACAAAAAAAATCGCAGATCGCCGCCATTACGCGTTAAAAAAAAAAACACCAAAAATGACAGAAATCTTTCCCTTTGTTAGTAAACGCAATAACTTTTGCGCAAACCAATCAAAATACGCTTATTGCGATTTTTTTTACCAAACATAGGTAGCAGAAAACAAATTGGCCAAAAATGTTTTAAAAAATTGGTTTTTACATCTTTTTTGGGGGGAGTTTCATATAAAAAATTGTTAAAAATATTGTTATTTTTTCAAAATAAACGCTCTTTTTTTGTTTATAGCGCAAAAAGTAAAAATCGCACAGGTGATCAAATACCACCAAAAGAAAGCTCTGTTTGTGGGAAAAAAAGGACGTAAATTTCGTTTGGGTATGGCATCGCACGACTGCGCAATTGTCAGTTGAAGTTGCACAGCACCGAATCGCAAAAAGTGGCCTGGACGGAAGACAGCAAAATCCTCCGGTGGTAAAGTGGTTAACAAAGCCCACTGCCTTGATCCAGTGGTTGTCCTAACATCTATTTAAAGATAACTTTGAATATACTTATATTTGGCCTTTCATGGTTCCTCCTTTTCTCACTCATCAACATGCTAAACAAATATTTAAAGTGGAAGTTCAGTCAAAATCGACCTAAGGCTAAACCTACCTACACTGCTATTCTAAGCCTTTCCTATCTAACCCTCTAAAGCAGCGTTTTTCAACCTGTGTGCTGCGGCACGCTGGTGTGCCGGGAAGAGTTCCCAGGTGTGCCGTGGCAAAATGACCCCATCTGATCTACAAACTGAGTTGGCCCCTCAGTTAAACCTTGTTGTTACAGCGGTTCTGGTCCGCTGTCTAAAGCTCACTTCCCGCTGCCACAGGCATTTGGGAAGCTATGCGGGCCGTCCGATTGCATCTTGCCAACCGATGAGGTCATCGGTTGCTAGGGCGGGTCAAGCGTATGCACAGCTTTCTGGGATGTGCGAGACGCAGGTCCCAGGAGACGCTGACTGGCACGCTTTTCCCCGAGGGGAGGTGAAGCAGAGCATGAGGAGAGGAGGAAGAACAGGGAGGAGGCTTTTCAGTGGCTGCATATGAGCTCCTCTGAGCTCCATGAGGTACAGCAATTGTACCTGTAATTTACCTGCATGTTTTTGTTTTAGGTATAATTGCAGGCATGGTGATTGTTTTTTTTTTTTTAATGCAATATAAATATACATAAGATATGTTGGTTATTATTATTATTATTGGAAATAGTAACTATATTTCTTTAATGGTAACTGCACTTCTTTTTATTTTGTCTTCTGCTTGCACATTGCTCTGCTGCAGTTTGGCCGCAGTGCAAGTGTAGCGCAGGGTACCCGCGGTTTTCATGTGCATTACCTGCAGTTTCCTATAGACTTCTATTATGTCCCTCATTTTTGGTGTGCTTTCAGAAAATGTAGGACATAATAGAAGTTGATGAGAAACGGCAGGTAACGCACATGAAAAGTGCAGGTACCCTGCGCTACACCTGCACTGCAGCGAGTCATAGTTAAATATACGTTCCGGATCTGAAATGGTTTATCGGGGTTATGGCTGAAGATATCAGCCATAACCTCAGTATTATTTTTTACAGCCCGCGGCTGGCTTTCTAATGAAAGGGTTCCAAGCAGCACATGAGCCACTGGAATGCTTTCAGAAGCAGCGGGAGGGGATGTACCCCCCTCCCACCGGCTCACCCGAGAAGCAATCCAATAGTGCAGCCGGCTAGTCCCATGGGGCGATGAAAGAGTATATCCTCTTTAATAGCCTCTATGGCCTTGGAGGGCCAGAGCGACGTCATGTTGTTCCGTCCAGTCCAGGCTGCATTTTTGGTTGGTGTGCCTTGAGATTCTTCCAGATTTTAAAGTGTGCCTTGGGTGAAAAAAGGTTGAAAAACACTGCTCTAAAGAAAAGATCTGTATATTTAATTATTCTGAGGCCGCTCCGGTCTGTTCCCATGATCAGCTGTCATTGGTGGCTTCAATGTAGAGGAGGGACAGTCGACAACAGATGCCCCATAGTAAGTCTATGGGTGACCTCTACACCTTCCCCTTCCCTCTATACTATGCAATAAGTCTATGGGTGGCCTCATCTCCCAGGAATTTGCAGCCATTGTTAGTAATCTCTTTACACAGAAGCTGTCGCTGGGGAGACCATATGACTGGACCGGAGAGGCTTTAGAATAGGCAAGTATACACATCTTTTCTTTACAGGGTTAGATAGAATAGGCTTAAGATGGGGGTGGGAGTAGGTTAAGGCTAAGTTAGATTTTTATTGAACTTCCACTTTAAATATTTGTTTAACATGTTTAGAACTATTGAGATCATTGCAGACTAAAGGAGAAGTATAGCCAAAGCTTGTTTGGCCGTACTTCTCCTATGGATCACATTTTTTTTGCACTCCTGTGATCCATTTTTCACTTCAGCCTGCTCTCTGATGAAGTCGCATAGCCGGCCCAGGCTCGGGTGTCGGGATCCTCCCACATGCCTGGACCGGCACCCGGCTCAGCCTCTCAGCGCACCACTGAGAGCCTGAGCCGGCTGCTCCCTGCCTGTGACTGACAGTCAGCAGCTCTCTGCTCACGGAGCTGTGAGAACCGAGCAGTCGGCAGGTGTTTGAACGCTCGGTTCTCAGTGATATAGGTGCCGGGGGACAGATTCAGCATTCATAGCATAAATCTCTTTAAAGTACTCATCTTAAGAAAACCTAGCCTTGATCCAAGCTGTGGGCAGGATCTTTTTAGGAGTTATACAAATATCATAATGCTGTGATAGGTGGATGTCAGTCTGGAAGAGTGGATGGCTGTATTTGTATGCAGACCACCCGAGATAACACACACATGTGATGCTAAGTCTCAAAGTTTTAAAGCATGAAAATACAATAAAAGGAGCAGGCCTTGAACAGTCAGGCTGGAGAGGAAAGGTTTTCAATAATACTGCAAGTCCTCCAACCTGGAAATGAGGTGGGCTGTGGCTGACTTGCTGCAGGTTCCAATGCACACTGTGAGAGGCTCAGAGTGTGCAGTGGGATCAGAGGAAGCAATTTTAGTACAGGAGAGGAGCCTGTACAACTGTGCAAGACTGAAGTGAAGGATGGGATTCCACCTTAAAGGATATGTTTGCAAATGGCGGCTTGTAGTTCTCAATGAATCAGGGCTCTTTTGAGCGCTCTAGGTAGTATACAAGGTACAAACAGATAGCTACACTGACAGTCTGCAGGATCCCTGCACCTTGCAATGCTTTGCAGGCTCCTAGTGAAACAAAAATAATAAATGCACATTTTTTTACCCGCAAAAAGATGTGCATTTATGATTATTTTTTCAAAGGTGAGCTCCTTTACCGTTTATGTAAACCCAATTACTACAACCTCATATAAGCATGAACATGTAAATGTACCTTCAAACAGTGCTGTATCTTGGCCTAGGCCAACAAGGCCCAGGCCTAGGGCAGCACTTTGCAGGGGGGCAGCAAAAAAGCTACACCACGCACGAGAAAAAAAACAGCCTCCTCCCGTCTCCCCAACTAAAAAGACGGCTTGCGCTACACACTTTTAGTATAGTACCAGTCTTATAGAGCAAATTGGCCGGAGGGCAGGTTCCAGGAGGCAAATCAGTCTGGCACCACCATAAAGCAGTCACACTGCTACCTCCTGGTATGATATGGTATGATGATGGGAACTGATGAGGCTACACTGATGGGCACTGATAGACTGTGGTTGTGGTTGTGGTCTGTGGTTTAGAGATGACAGGGCGGGTCATAAACAGGAAGAGGTGTGACCTTTACAGGAAGGGGTGCGTCATATTTGAATTGGGGGGTGCACAAGTTTAGTCAGGCCTAGGGCAGCACAAAACCTAAATACACCACTGCCTTCAAAAGCAATTTTCAATATTTTTGAATGTGCAATTTTCCTTAGAATGTTTCCGCCACATTATCTAATGATACCTTCTCTTGAGCAGAGGACTCTGTCTTCTTCTCCTTGTAAAAAGGGGAATCACCAAGCACCATTGCCAACACATTAGAAAAAGAGAAGTGGGTCAAATAGTCTACATGTTTGCTGCTGGAAGAAGAAACCTTGCGGAAGCTCTGAGCTGATCCTGGTCAGAGTTTAACAAGGACCAGCGTTGTGAAAGCTGTGCCCTAAAAAGCAAGGACTAGGCACCAGTGCTGCGTATAGCTTCCCTGCAACTGATCTTTCCATCTGTATGGATGTGGTCTTCTTGGTAAAGTAGCAGAACTTTACTTTCTTGTGTCAAAGCTTTCCCCCTGGGAAAGCTATAGGAGGGGACATATTTTTTTTTATTTTTTTTTAATATTTAATGTGAATTCAGACGGATTCACTGTGTACTAGATGTAAAAGGTATTGTAGATACCGGATCCATTTATTGTGTTGATGTCCAAAATTGCACACCTGCTGGAAGGAGGTGGTTGACATGATTCATTCTAGTTTCCAGTCCATTATTCCTATTCATCGCTGTATTTTGGGTATCCTAGACAAGGTATAAGCTCAGGCATTTACAAGGAAGGCGATTTACAGAAAGTTAATTATATTGCACAGAAATCTTAAGATCCACCCTACTTAAGGGAGTGGATTATTAGGGTCAGAGATACCTTAAGACTAGAACATTTTATCTACTTGCATAAGAGGTATCCAAGCGAATTTGAGAAAATATGGGCAGATTGGCTGGATGTTCCAGGTCTTACACTAATAGAATTAACCATGAATAGGCTTGTGTGTGTCAAGGCTTGGTGAGGGGGATAATCAGCTGTCCCTGTTACATTTTTTCAAACATACAGTAGCTCACAAAAGTGAGTACACCCCTCACATTTTTTAAAATATTTTATTATATCTCTTCATGTGACAACACTGAAGAAATAACACTTTGCTACAATGTAAAGTAGTGAGTGTACAGCTTGTATAACAGTGTAAATTTGCTGTCTCCTCAAAATAATTCAACACACAGCCATTAATGTCTAAACCGCTGGCAACAACAGTCAGTAAACCCGTAAGTAAAAATGTAAAAATTGGGCCCAAAGTGTCAATAGTTTGTATGGCCACCATTATTTTCCAGCACTACTTTAACCCTCTTGGGCATGGTGTTTGCCAGAGCTTCACAGGTTGCCACTGGAGTCCTCTTCCACTCCTCCATGATGACATCACAGAGCTGGTGGATGTTAGAGACCTTGCGCTCCTCCACCTTCTGATTGAGGATGCCCCACAGATGCTCAATAGGGTTTAGGTCTGGAGACATGCTTGGCCAGTCCATCACCTTTACCCTCAGCTTCTTTAGCAAGGCAGTGGAGGCAGTGGTCATATTGGAGGTGTGTTTGGCATCCTTATCATGTTGGAATACTGCCTTGTGGCCCAGTCTCTGAAGGGAGGGGATCATTCTCTGCTTCAGTATGTCACAGTACATGGCATTCATGATTCCATCAATGAACTGTAGTTCCCCAGTGCTGGCAGCACTCATGCAGCCCCATACCATGACACTCCCACCACCATGCTTGACTGTAGGCAAGACACACTTGTCTTTGTACTCCTCACCTGGTTGCTGCCATACACGCTTGATACCATCTGAACCAAATACGTATATCTTGGTGTCATCAGACCACAGGACATGGTTCCAGTAATCCATGTCCTTAGTCTGCTTGTCTTTAGCAAACTGTTTGCGGGCTTTCTTGTGAATCATCTTTAGAAGAGGCCTCCTTTTGGGACGACTATTCAGACCAATTTGATGCAGTGTGTGGCATATGGTCTGAGCACTGACAGGCTGACCCCCACCCCTTCAACCTCTGCAGCAATGCTGGCAGCAATCATACATCTATTTCCCTAAGACAACCTCATTATATGACACTGAGAACGTGCACTCAACTTCTTTGGTCGACCATGGTGAGTCCTGTTCTGAGTGGAACCTGTCCTGATAAACCACTGTTTTGGCATTGTGTACTTCACAGTGCACACTGATGACTGTGTTACAACAGCCCTTCTATGACTATGTGTTTTTACCAAAACGCGTAAGCTGCTGTAACTAGCATACTGTACCCTTCATTAATAAATTACTTTTATCAGTAGAATGAGTTGCCAGCTCTTCACTCTATACTCTCATGCTGTTTAAAGTGCCAGGAAGACACTGAGCTTTGGAGAACGATAGTCTACCTTCGATGGTCTACCTTCAGGGGGAATTAACCTAGGCGTACATCTTCGCTAGTGTGACTAGATCTGGAAAGCCTTTTGCGATCCTAAATATAATGATACATCAAAACCATTGCTTGATATTATTTCATCACTGAACAGCACAAAATCATCTTGAAAATCTGGAATTAATTGGATTTTACCTTTTTCGCTAAAGAGAAATTCATTCATCATCCAACATGAATGAAAACTCATTCGACATTGTCATAAGATCAGCGAATCTCTTCCGTATGATGAGAAATATGCACCAGCAGGAAATTAAAGAAAGTAACGATCCCCTAAAACAATGCTGATGAGTGTTCCTTTTATTAAAAAGAAAGATCTCCTTTTGATTTTCAGAGATGTGATTTTTCTGCGGCCCGTGCGTGTCCTCGCTATGTGACTGTAATGAGATGATTTACATACTGTTTTGGAAAATGTATCTCTGCTGACAATACAAGCAAGTCTTTTTTTTTTTTTTTTTTAGGAAATTTGAGTTGTCAAAACAGGCACATTTTTATTTAGCTGAAAAGGGTCTGTCTGATTGATTGCATGTAATTCCGCGCATATGCCAGGGCCTTCATGGCATAACTTGATATATTTGTTGATGGATTGGAGACATTTACTTCAGATGAAAAGATTAACTTCCTATTGTCATTAATCAGCCATGAATGTGAAAATGCTTTAGATGCATTCCCTTAGTATTGAAAAATTGGTCCATATTAATTCCGCAGCGTTCTGAGACTGGCTGAATAGTTACAGTGTCTGCTTCTTTACTGATGGTTTAAAGCAGTGTTAAACCCAAAATCAGAAATGTCATATATAGCAGTTAACCAGTCATTAGATGTGGTGGCTGAATTCGTTTTCTAATTTTAGGCTTTTTTCCTTCTGTTTTCATCTGGTGATTTGGCCAGTAATGCACTTCCTAAAGCCCCGTACACACGAGTAGAAATTCGGCCGGGAAATTTCATCCGACGACCGATCTGCCGATTTTCGGATCGTTAGTATGGTGCTTCCGACAACCGACTCCGACTTTTCGGCCGAAAAAATCCTGGTGTGCAGGCTATATAATTTTTGTTGACCGTCAAAACACGTCCGATTTTCGTCTCATTAGTACAGATTTCGATGGGGAAAAATCTTATGAGCAAGACTAGGCATGCTCAGAGATGAAAGAACACAAAGAAAGCAATCCAACACATGACATCACTTCTGAAGTAGAATTCTGTCGTGCGGAAAAATTTGTGTGCAGTATAGAGCACATTCCAACCAACAGACACCCCTCTGGACAAAAGACGGACGACCGGTCGGCGGAAATTCATTGCGTGTGTACGAGGCTTTACTTGCAAGGAGCAATGGAAACACCTTTGCACAGCAGCATTGTAAGCCTGGGGGAAGGGGGTGTTAAATTTACTAGCAGATTTAGATATACTAACAAATTGAAGTCAAATTTCAGTTAAGTAGTTATAGCAACAGTTTTTTTCCTTTTTAGATAAAGGATTTACATAAAATGAGTAAAAACTAATCGTTGTAAGAACCCCTGTTGGTGGTAAATGGTTTGTCTCAACCCTCTAACCCCTATATCTACAGGACAGCTTGTTCTGTTGAAAAACAACAGATTTACTGGCCGGATCTCAAGGTGAACATAAAAGAAAGAAAGCTTAAAAAAAAAGAAAACAAAGGCAGCCATCACATCTAAGAATTAGCTGTAAAAAAGCTAAAATACAATAAATGTTTGCTTTCGGGTTTAATATGCATTAATGAATTCGGAACACTTTGCCTACAGTGGCCACCAGATGGACTCCATTGGGTGGACGATATTCAAGACCTCCCTCTTTAGAAGAGTTAGAGAAGTGCAGTGGATGTAATCACATCTTGAAGAGCATTGTCTTGATAAAGTGTTTCCAGTAGTATCGTAGTGATCCCCTTAAAGTGATACTAAACACTCACTGTTTAATTTACATTGTCCCTTCTATTTCTGTATATGGATGATGTCACTGTAATTATTTTAATAAAAAAACATTTAGGTTCCTTTTTCCTAATTGATATACAGCTATAACATGACCCAGCTCTTTCCCAGCGTGTCTACAGGAAAACATAAGCAGGAGAAGCTTCTAGTCATCTGCTGCTGGTCACATGATCACAAAAAAAAAAAAAACAACCTTTGGAATACAGAGTAGAAATAAATAAATAATATCAAAAAACTGTTTTAAATCAAATCAAATCTTTATTATTTTGTAGAAATAACATGGTGTGGGCAGTTTTGTGCTAGTCACAGGCTGTGTGACACCCCTCCAGCCTGTGTCATAGAATAATAGGAAGGTGAAGCCACCAATAATCTACGTGTAATATCCCACCCCCATTGTGTTTAGTGGTTTAGTGGATATGGAGGAGGAGGGAGGGAGTGGACTGTCATCTACCACTGTGTATACGCCTACATGTGTGACTCTATAGTCACATGGGCTGCTCAGATGTGTCAGGGAGGCAAAGCTCAGCATAGAAACGCACTGAAAACTGAGCGTGTGCAGTGTTGCCATCACAGCTGCAAAATCTCTATCTCTAATGAACAGAAGGTGAGGATAGAGAACAGCAGGATCAACCAGGTTTTTTTTGCAGAATACAGAAAACAAATCTCATAGTGACTGATGAGTATGAACAGCATGTAATGCACCATTTATTGATAGTTTTTTTTATGAAATGGGTTTAGTGGCACTTTTAAGCATATTTAAACCTAAATAACAAATAATGTAATACATTGCAGCTTACCAACCATTAGTTGTGGTGGTTGAATTTGTTTCCCTGTTATTTTTGCCAGTAATCCTGGAAAAAACACACTCCTTAGCCCTTGGTGGCTGCGTGCTTCCCTTCAGTGTATCTATGGAGACATGGTTGTAACTAGCTATTTGCTCACATATGCAAGCCCACCAGGAAGTTGTCACTTGCCTGCAGGGCTGGCCCAAGACATTGAGCTGCCTGGGTCCAAGAATGAAATGCTGCCCCCCCCCCACCCACCCCCTCAAAAAAAATTACGCCTAACAAAAGGCCCCCACATCCAATATTTTACATAAATATAACATTTAGAAAATAATATATATACTGGTATCTTCTTCCATAACTCACCCCTGGACTGGTCCACCAATTACTCACTGTCTGTCCTCAGTCCTCCTGTCACTCATGTGTCTGCCGCGCCAACTGCCCTAGAAGATCCAGTCTGCCCTGCATGAGATGGAGTGCACTGACGTCTGACTTCATTGCGCACACCATGATCACATGAGGGACGTTCCCCGGAGAAGACGCTCTGCCTTCTCATACTCATCAGTTTGTATTACGGGCGGCAGTATGAGATGGAGGAATGCCATCCGTAATGCGCCACAAACTGATGACACACAAAACTGCTCATAAAAAAAATCTTGGGAGTCAATTTGCTGCCCCTTTCCAAGTGCTGCCTGGGTCCTTTGGACTCAGCTGGACCCATGGTAGGGCCAGCCCTGCCTGCACGGGCCAATCATCTGTGGACGCAGCATTCTCCTCCCCACAGTCGCATGTACACAAGGGGCGCGTATATGTGCGGTGCAGGGAATGCCCAAGCTCTTCACTGGTTGTTACCCAGGCTGGACTTTACATGTTTGCTTTTGGCTCATAGCCATCACATAGAGGTGGAGGGATCATGAGTTTACACAAGAAAGATAACGTTGTTCTTTTTCTTCCCGCTCATCCCACAGGACATGACAAGGGCACTGGAATAATCAACAAGTATTTTCAGTTCCTGCAGAAAATGTTCCTAGTCTCAAAGATAAAAGCTAAAGCAACCACTATACTGGTAAGGTGCAATATAGGACGCTTTTGTTCTTGGGTTAGGTATACTGTACAGTAAAACCAGAATCCAAGCATGCATGAAATAACCCAAATGAGTGCAATGTTCAATATGTAAAAAATAGCATTTTTAATGCAATTAGCATAAAAACATGAATTTATCGTATCTTGTAATCCCAGGTACATCAGCATTTAGGAAGGGGCAGCAGTTAGAGGTAATCAGGTGTCTTGTATTCAGTGATAACAAGGGGTATGGTAACAGAATGCTTCCATTTTCTTTTTTTTTTTTTTTAACAAAGTTTTATTGAAACTTGTATAACAATACAGCAAACAGGTAGTGCATTTGTAAAGTAAATGTAAAACCAAGATCTACAGGTATGGATAGGCACATAGCAATCAAAACTGGCCTACAAGTCTCAAAGATATATATTTTCTTTTGGTCCGTAGGAGACCTAGTAGTACAGATAACTCGTCCCCTAGGGGACCAGTGGGTCTAGAACTGAGAAGGACCAGAAAGGGGGGGGGGGAAGAGATAGGGAAGAGAGGAGGGAGGGAGGGGGGGGAGAGAATAAAATAGACATATCTGCTAGCTATGCCATAAAAGAAGGAGCTAACCTGAGTGGCGTATGGAGTCATGATTATGATGAGGCTGGGTGATAGCTTCCCTTATCTTTTATTTGTTGAGCCTGCCAATAACACACTTCCTGTCCTAGCGTGACAATGCTCAGTCACCGCACTGCATCTATGAAGAAGCAGCACCTTAGGACAGGCAACACTAACCTTCGCCTGTCCTCTTCTGCATAAAATAGAGGAGAGGGGTTCTGTAGTTCTCAGATATAGTTGGGAACAATGTCACTGATAATGGTCAGCACAGACAGAGAGCACAGGAAGTTATAAGTTGACGAAATTTCTAGAGGGATCACCAGTTATTGTTTTTTTTTTTCACTTAAAGTGATAGTTAAAGCAGAACTATAGGCAAAACTTTTGTTTCCATTTTGGATAGAGTAAGGGAGGGTTATAACCCCTGTCAGATTTTTTTTTTTTTTTCTACCATCTGTGTCCCATTGCTGAGATTTTCCTTCACTTTCTGTCCCATAGCCAAAACAGGAAGTGAGAGAAACTCCCTGCAAATTAATGGAATTCCTTGGTGAGCCAGAATTGGTGTCCTCATTGGAAGATTTCTCCTCTATTACTTTTCTGGAATCAACCCAAAATTTGGGATTTTCTTTTACTTTCACTTACAATGATAATGACAAATAGGACAAATAGAGAGGGGGAATCTCCCTAACGGGAACACAGACTGCATTAAATACTGACAGGTGTTCTAATCCCTCTCCACTCTATTCAAAGCTTAAACAATGTTTTGCCCGTTAGTTATACTTTAATGTCTATGAGCACATCTACCACAGTATAAAAATATTAGCACATATATACACAGTAAATAATGGCGCTATACCAAGACAATATTGGCATGTGCCAAAATAAAAAATAGTGATATGATATCAACCAGTGAACTTAATGTGTATATAAAGTCCAGTGAAAGGGAGTCCTCAAATATGAAGACAAGAAAATATTTATAAAAAGTCTATATCCGTGATAATTCAGTCTTGGTAGAGTTCTCTCCACCACACCACGTGAAGGTCATGACAACATTCCCCCTTAGGGTATCAACTCACCAAAAAACGAATGCCTCACATTCTCATGTTTGGAAATATGGGCATGAATCCCACTAGGGCAGTGATGGGGAACCTTGGCACCCCAAATGTTTTGGAACTACATTTCCCATGATGCTCACCTACACTGCAGAGCGCATGAGCATCAAGGGAAATGTAGTTTCAAAACAACTGGGGTGCCAATGTTCTCCATCACTGCTCTAGGGTTAAATGATATCCAACAACGAACTCCAGTCTTCAGGAGTGACTCATGGACACTCATGTGTCTGTAGTCTGACATAGTCCTTGGTTTAAGGTAAGTGTCCTTTATAAAGCAAATAATTGTATTTTGGACAACTGTAAACTTGGATAAACTTGTTTGCTTTATAAAGGACACTTACCTTAAACCAAGGACTTTGTCTATGAGTCACTCCTGAAGACTGGAGTACGTTGTTGGATATCATTTAACCCTAGAGGGGTTAAAGCCTATTTTGCTAAATGTAAGAATGTGAGGCATTCATTTTTTGGTGAGTTGATACGCTAAGGGGGAGTGTTGTCACGACCTTCACATGGTGTGGTGGAGAGAACTCTAGCAAGACCGATTCATCACGGATATACACTTTTTATATTTTATTTTTTGTCTTGATATTTGAGGACTCACTTTCAGTGGACTTTATGTACATATTAAGTTAACTGGGTGATATCATATTACTATTTGTTTGCTTTGGCACATGCCTATATTGGCTTGGTATAGCACCACTATTTAAGGTGTATATATGTGTGTTCATATTTTTATACTGTGGTAGATGTGCTGAAATCTATTCTATTTAAAGTGGCACATACGCATTGTGATTACCTATACTTTGGCGCAGTGGTGGGATAAATAATTTAGGTGGGCTTTGATTTCAGATCCTGAGTTTTGATACTTTAATGTCTGCCAAAAAAAGAAGTCCTTCTACAACACAGGTGTCAAACACAAGGCCGCGGGCCGAATGCGGCCCCCCAGGCCATTTCATGTGGCCCTCGCACCTCTTCTGCAGCTGCTGCACCCCCCTTTCTGCTGCTGACTACAGAGACAAGGTGGGGGCAGAGACGAGGACAGAACTCCTTTGCCAGATCCTGCACTCATCTGTGCAGCTGCAGAAAGGCACCCCCCCCCCTTCTCAGCAGTCCTCAGCAGAGAGGAGGGCAGATCTCCTCCTACAGATCCTACTCCTCTCTGTGCAGCCGCGATACTACCTTGCCTCCCCCTCCCCTGGTGTCAGCATTCAGCAGACTCTGGAAGCTGACTCCAGCCCTCCTCTGGTTCTCCAGACCCTGTACTTCTTCCCAGATCCACCCGCATCTTCTTCCTGGCAGCAGCACAAGGTAAGGGGGTGCATTGTGATGCAAGGAAGAGTGGGTGACTCTTGACTTCTGATGGTGGGGGGGCTCTTGACATCTGATGTAAGGGTGCATGGGAGGCTCTGAACATCTAATCCTACAGATATAACCGGCCCTTTGAGGGCAACCATAATGCTGATACAGCCCGCGATTAAATGGAGTTTGACACCCCTGTTCTACAAGGTAATGACATTGCATTTAAGGAAAAAGTGCAGCGCTAAACAAACACAAAATAAATATAAATATATCAAACAATTATTATCTAATAAGATATAAAGTGCAAAAGTGCCAATATTTAATAATAGTGACAATTAAGTCCATATGATGATTATAAAAGTCCACAGAAATAGGAAGTTGAAAAGGGCCAATGTTTATGTGTTTATTACAGGCATTTATATAGCAGCAACAATTTTCACAGAACATTCACATCATTCCCAGGACACAGAGAACTTACAATCTAAAGTTCCTATCACACATAAATACAAACACATATAAGGGCCAAATTTAGAAAATGGCAAATTATCTATAGCCCTAATATCCAGCCTGCAGCCCTTTGACACTTTCTGTGCCGCTTTCAGGCCTCTGCAGACAGGACTAGTCTTGTGTAATGTATTAGCGGTCTAAATCTCCTGAAGCACATTGGGTGGGGTCAAGTGATGCCCATGCACGTTGGGGTACCTCTCACATGGAGCGCCCTCATCAATGCCTAGGACCAGGCAGAGACTACGGTCAAGTGAAGAATCTAACATTAAGGCCCCTTTCACACATTCCGGTCCGTCGGTGGACTCCGTTTATCTCAGTGGGGGATCGATCCGCCGATCCCCGCTGAGCAGGCGGATGGCAGCTGTGCCTCCGCGCTGTGTGCAGAGACGGAGCTGTCAGGTCTTGCTGTTCTCTATATGGGAATTGGATGGGAAGGGACCATCTGTCCGTTCTCATCTGATCCTATCTGATCTGATCCGCTGGACGGATCGAAAATAGGGATTCCATCCGTCCAGATTTGACGGATCGGATGTTAGCGGACATGTCTCCACTGACATCCGATGCCCCTTAGAGATTCATGGAGCATCCGTTCAGATCCTCCAAAAAAAACAGACGTCTGAACGGTCCGCCTGTGTGAAAGGGGCCTAAGGCTGTTCCCAGACTTAGAGATGAGCCTTTACTGTGTGCAGTAATAAAGTTCAGAGTTCCTGAAAAGCGACTAGTCACTACACACACTGTAACTTGTATTTTGTATTTGGAGGGATGTGCTGAGCCTGTGCCCACTACACCAGTCCAGCGTACCTATATTACCTCACTCCTAGTAACAGAATGGGGTCCCGCCAAGCACATAGCACAAACCTCATGCGCTCTCTTACGTAACTCTTCCCTTCCCGTTCCTCGTGACCAGGCCAAAGATCTCTGTAAGGCAGGTTCAGATCCAGTTACTATTGGATACTGGTCACTAGGTAAGGAGCCAGAACATTGATTCCCTTGCTATCGGAGGACCTGTCACTTGATTAGGCATCATGCCTAACGACTGGTTGCTCATAGCTTGTTTCTTCACTTGGTAACCTGTAGCAACTACACTCCTCTTCTGCATTACAGGCCCAGGTTCTTTAGAATGCGCCAGAACCAACATGCACCCTTTTAAATAACTTTAGACCAGGCTTGTAACAGTTAATATAATTTTACAGTTCAGTATGAACAACGTCCTTACCCTGATCCTAAATAGAATAATGTACTGACCCAGGCATACCTCTGGGAGGTGGGAGTCCATAACAGCATTGTCCATGGCTGGATGTCTTCTGAAAATCCAAGTTCTTCAGTAGCGCCAATGACCATGTTTACAGGTGATGCTAAAACTCGTGGAACCACCACAGCCCTCCTTATTGGACCTCAGCCATTCTCCTTTTTATACCACAGTTGGGCTTGCCAAAAGCAAAAGCCCAGGAACTAAAGCCTAGTACACACTAGTAGTTTTTTAGTAGTAGCCTAGTACACACTAGTTTTTTTTTTAGTAGTAGCCTAGTACACACTAGTAGTTTTTTAGTAGTAGTCTAGTACACACTAGTAGTTTTTTAGTAGTAGCCTAGTACACACTAGTTGTTTTTTAGTAGTAGCCTAGTACACACTAGTAGTTTTTTAGTAGTAGCCTAGTACACACTAGTCGTTTTTTAGTAGTAGCCTAGTACACACTAGTCGTTTTTTGAGTAGTAGTCTAGTACACCCTAGTAGTTTTTTAGTAGTAGCCTAGTACACACTAGTAGTTTTTTAGTAGTAGCCTAGTACACACTAGTAATTTTTTAGTAGTAGCCTAGTACACACTAGTAATTTTTTAGTAGTAGCCTAATACACACTAGTAGTTTTTTAGTAGTAGCCTAGTACACACTAGTTGTTTTTTAGTAGTAGACTCGTACACACTAGTAGTTTTTTTTCCTTCAGTCCAGCAGGGCTGTACTAACTATCTAACAATAGTACAGCAATCTCCCCTGCTGTTCTATGATGGTCTGACTAGAACACTCTGGTCAGCTCTCTCAACTGTTGGCTGACAGTGCTGATCGGGAGTCGATCGGCAGACCTTTTTCGGTCATGCCCCTTCGACAGAAGGCGGTCAAACCTCCGTCTTCTGTACGACCAGCTGCAGTACACATGGGCGGATTGTTGGCCGGTTTCTATTGAACCTGACATTCGGCCCGTGTGTACTAGGCTTATGCAAGAAACACTTGACCCTTTCCCCTGCCTGGGCCTGCTGGATAGCTAAACTGTGTACATTTTCCAAGCTTGAAACGATTTGTCGTTTATATATATATATATATATATATATATATATATATTTATATTTATTTATTTATTTGGTCACTAGAGCAGTGCTGATAGCTTCACCATTTTTCAATCAGGGTTCACATTACCTATATCAGCAGCAGCCTATGATAGAGTATTAAGCTATTCTTAATTAGTGCTATATGAAGAGCAGCGCTAATACATCTCGCGCTACATTTTCCAAGCTGCCTACAAGCCCCAGTCTCCAACAACTCCTATAGCATGTTTGCAGTTATATGACCTTTTATAGTCTTTGACCATCCCCTGTTTGTCTCAAGTCTCCAACAGCTTTCTGTATTACTGCATTACATTCACTTACAGTGGTAGTAAAGTCAAAATATTAACTGTAAGTGTGATGCACAGCTCAGACCACATTTATGGCCCTCTCTGTGTGCCACGGTGATGTGATTCCTGTGCACATGCAGGGAAATGACGTCACTGCTGCCATTCCATTCAAGCAGCTGAAGATACAGTACCCGAAAGATTGGGTGAAGATGGAAGCTGGGTGAAAATGGTAACATTACTACTGCTTTAAAAATATTATGTGTGGCCCTTTGGTGACGCAGGGGGCCACACTCTTTATTTACAAAGTTGACCACCACTGATCTATATCCTTCTATCCTTATAGGCGGTGGAGTAGAATGCTTTCTGTGCCATCAGACACAGAAAAATGCTGTCCCACTCCATTGGCAAAGCCTGACATACTGTGCCCATGCTCTTTAACATTAATATTCAAAGAGGGCTAGACATTTCCCTTCATCAGCTCACGCTGGGCATGCGGGGACATCGAGGGTGCTTTTTTGAAACTCTTGTTATGGAATATGTTTGAAGAGTGATTAATTAGCCATAGTTTTTACAATTCCCAGGGAACATAATTAAACTGTGTCCAGAGTGTAAGTGCTCATTGCTAATGATTACGCTCATTATTACTTGGCATTGCATGTCACTTTGTCACTCACACAGTCTGCCATCATCGTCACATCATCCTATTAGCTGGATTGTTTGTCAATGATTACTACGGAGAATGTCGCTGTCTGTAGTAATAAATATGAAATCGACCAGCATGCTCTGGCGCATAATGAACACTTAGGCACATTACAGATCTCACTCCCAGCGGATAGTGGATCTCTATGGACTCCGGTGTTGGCTGCCACTATGTCTGGCTCTTATTAGACATTTATGCGGCTGAGGTGTAAGAGTGAAATATGTAATGTTCATCAGCCTCGTATTATTCATCTTTTTCTGTCTCTTCACCAACTGTGAAATGATTGGTGAGAGTGTTGTAAAAGGACAGCGAATGGCCATATAGCAATTTCAATTACAATGAATAAGGATATGAAGAAAGCTAAACCATGGGAATTTAGATATAAGGTATTAGACTGTCAATGGAAAATAGAAATAATAATCAGAGTGAAGAATATTAATTAAAGGGGAACTATTGCATTCTTTTAATGTAAGGTCATTGACGTTTGCTGTGCCATATTTACATGATTTTGGATGAACAAATTTATTTGTGAAAATTAATTTAGCTGTGATATTACTGATTACTTTTCTGTTGTGCATTTACTTAACTTTTCAGTTGTGACATTTTTTAGAGTGTTAGGGTAGTTAGGTGTATTTAAACTTAAAGTGGTGTTTTTGTATTCCTGTTTTCCCCTTTGATTTGTGTATTTTAGCCCTTTATGTGTACTGTCACTTTAACTTTTTATTTTTTTTCACTATTTTTCATTCTGTGAAAAAAAACAAACATAAAATAATGAGGTTAATAAGCAACCGGTTTCTGGTAAAAGAGCAGATCCAAAGTAGGTTGCAAGGAACTTCAAAAACAATTCCGCCCTTAAAAACAGCAAAAATTACCCTAATTTGCCTTTTCCATTGACTCTGATACATTTGGTCAAAATGGCAAAATTTCACAGAAAAAAAGAACATTTAACCACTTTAATACCGGCCACTTTTATCTCTTTCCTGCCCAGGCCGATTTTCAGCTTTCAGCGCTGTTACACTTATAAGGACAATTGCATGGTCATGCAGCACTGTACCCAAATTACATTTTCATTAATTGTTTCACACAAATAGAGCTTTCTTTTGGTGGTGTTTAATCACCACTGAGTTTTCTAAATAAACAAAAAAAAAACGAAAATTTTGAAAAAAAAAAAGTATTTTACTTTGTTTTATGTTCCGCCCTTAAAAACAGCAAAAATTACCCTAATTTGCCTTTTCCATTGACTCTGATACATTTGGTCAAAATGGCAAAATTTCACAGAATTTGCCAAATTCTCACCGAAAAAAAAAATTGAACCACTTTAATACCGGCCACTTTTATCTCTTTCCTGCCCAGGCCGATTTTTCAGCTTTCAGCGCTGTCACACTTATAATGACAATTGCATGGTCATGCAGCACTGTACCCAAATTACATTTTCAATAATTGTTTCACACAAATAGAGCTTTCTTTTGGTGGTGTTTAATCACCACTGAGTTTTCTAAATAAACAAAAAAAGACCGAAAATTTTGAAAAAAAGTATTTTACTTTGTTTTATGTTTTTTAACCACTTCCCGTCGCTGCACTGCCTTTTTATGTCGGCAGTGTGGCTCTCCCAGGAAAAATCACGTTAATAAACATAATTTGCTTGGGAGGCCACTAGGTGGCGCGCTCCCGCCCCCGATTGTCAGCGGGGAAGCCAGTGCGGATGTCAGGCGGCTCCAATTGCCGTCTGACACCCGCAACCCCCCCCCCCCCCCCGACAGAGGAGGACGGACGGCTGATGTAAACACAGCCGTCTATCATTCTCCTTGAAGTGATCACAGAGATCATGCGATCCTGCTATATAGGATCACATGTCTCTATGATCATTTCAAGAGCCCAACCCCTTCACAGTTAGAATCACTCCCCTAGGGTCACATTTAACCCCTTGATCACTAATAGCATTAACTCCCTCCCTGCCAATGGCATTATTACAGTAACAGTGCATATTTTTAGCACTGATTACTGTGGTAATGTCACTGGTACCCCCAAAAGTGTCAAAAATGTCAGTTAGGGGTCCGATCTGTCCCCCGCAATATCGCCGTCCTGCAAAAAATTTCAGATCGCCAAGTAAAAAAAAAAACTCAATAAAAATGAAAAATCCTTCCTGTAGTTAGTAAATGCAATAACTTTTGCGCAAACCAATCAATTATTGCGATTTTTTTTTTTACCAAAAATATGTAGCAGAAAACAAATTGGCCTACATTTTTTTTTGGGAATGTTATATAGCAGAAAGTGAAATATAAAATGCAGCGCTGTTGATTGATTCTGTATATAAATATGGAACATGAGTTCAATTTAAAATAATAATGCGGAACAGTCCAATCCACCAAAACACCACGGAAAGTGAAGAAATCCGTCAGCTTGGTACTGGAATAGTGAGAACCTCCACCATATACAAAGTGACCGATTGGCCTCTTACCAAATGTCAGTGACCAATGTTCTCACAATGGTCGCCAAACGCTCTAGCTCAAAAGCAGGATGGTCAGCTCCAAACGGTATCAGCAGAAGCTCCCAGGATCCAAAAATCACCTCCCAAGGACAGGATCAACCATATAGCGTCCCACTCAGATATGAAATGCAAAAGCAGGGAGAGACCATGGTGCAGTATGTTCCAATATAAGATTTATTTAGAAAATTAGGTGCACTCACCACATGTAAAAACATAAAGGACCTTCAATAGGAATTCAACAACCGCTGAAGAGCAGTACATTCAGTCCGGCTTGTGACGTCGACGCTGGTGGCTCCGCCTACATGTTTCGCAGGCAACTGCGTCATCAGGGGGGGAGTGGACAGCGTTACAGACGTCTTTTAAATGCTATGGAATCCGGAAATGCTAGAGATCAACAGACACACCCTCCGGCGTCATACAGGATGTGAAACTACACCTGAACCGCACTAGGACACCGGAAGGAGTTCCCGGACCAGAAGACTTTTGGCTAATGGACCGGAAATACGTCCGCGACCCGGAAGAAAAACAGAAACAGACCATCTCCTCCCGAAGGAATACATCCGCCCTCCAAAGGAGGGATCGTTAGATGGTATCGCAATGTTCCTAAGTGGGAGGAGCAGACACAAGTCCGTAATGGGAAAAGAAACACAAATGATATATTTTAATGAAACGGCCCCACAGACCATTCAAGGACCCATGAGAGCCGATATGCAAAAGCAAAAAATGGAATACTCAACCCTACCTAGGGAAAAAAAGAGTATATAAATATAAGATCGAGGTCACAAGCCAGAAGAATCAAAATTGCATAAAAACTATATAATAGCGATATAGGAAGTTTATATGTAGCAGAAAACAAATTGGCCTACAATGTTAAAAAATTTTGATTTTTACATTTTTTTTGGGAATGTTATATAGCAGAAAGTGAAAAATATAGTTTTTTTTAAAAAAATTGTCGCACTTTTTTCTTTATAGCGCAAAAAAAAAAAAAATCGCACAGGTAATCCAATACCACCAAAAGAAAGCTCTATTTGTGGGAAAAAAAGGACGTCAATTTTGTTTGGGTACAGCATCGCACGACCACGTAATTGTCCATTAAATTAACGCAGTGCCTAATCGCAAAATAGGGCCTGGTCATTAAGCAGCAAAATGTTCCGGTCCAGAAGTGGTTAAAAATTTGCGAATAAATAACCTTTTCTCATAAATGTAGGTAAAAATATATTCTGTTACATTTCCTTAATGAAAATAAACCAAATCAGTGTTTATTATTTAGTCTGTAGAAAGTTATAGTCCACAATCTATGGTATATATATACTGTATATATATATATATATATATATATATATATATATATATGAAAATTGATTAACCCTGATGTACTGACGGCCTATCTCATTACTTGAGGCCCAAAAATGCCAGGACAGTCCTTTTTCTACGCAGCCATGATGTTGTAATTGATGCAGTATGTGGTCTGGCATTGTCATGTTGAAAAATGCAAGGTCTTCCCTGAAAGAGACGACGTCTGGATGGGAGCATATGTTGTTCTAGAACTTGGATATACCTTTCAGCATTGATGGTGCCTTTCCAGATGTGTAAGCTGCCCATGCCACATGCACTCATGCAACCCCATACCATCAGAGACGCAGGCTTCTGAACTGAGCGCTGAGAACAACTTGGGTTGTCCTTGTCCTCTTTAGTCCGGATGACATGTCGTCCCAGTTTTCCAAAAAGAACTTCAAATTTTGATTCGTCTGACCACAGAACAGTTTTTCACTTTGCCACAGTCCATTTTAAATGAGCCTTGGCCCAGAGAAAATGCCTGCACTTCTAGATCATGTTTAGATATGGCTTATTTTTTGACCTATAGAGTTTTAGCCAACAGCGGCGAATGGCATGGTGGATTGTGTTCACAGACAATGTTTTCTGGAAGTATTCCTGAGCCCATGTTGTGATTTCCATTACAGTAGCATTCCTGTATGTGATGCAGTGCCGTCTAAGGGCCCGAAGATCACCGCCATCCAGTATGGTTTTCCTGCCTTGACCCTTACGCACAGAGATTGTTCCAGATTCTCTGAATCTTTGGATGATATTAAGCACTGTAGATGATGATAACTTCAAAAAGAAACTCCTTTCTGATATTGCTCCACTATTTTTTGCCGCAGCATTGGGGAATTGGTGATCCTCTGCCCCTTCTTAACTTCTGAGAGATACTGCCACTCTGAGAGGCTCTTTTTATACACAATCATGTTGCCAATTGACCTAATAAGTTGCAAATTGGTTCTCCAGCTGTTCCTTATACTGTATGTAGATTTAACTTTTCCAGCCTCTTATTGCTACCTGTCCCAACTTGTAGCTCTCATGAAATCCAAAATGATCCAATATTTGGCATGACATTTCAAAATGTCTCGCTTTCAACATTTGATATGTTATCTATATTATATTGTGAATAAAATATACGCTTATGAGATTTGTAAATTAGTCCATTCCTTTTTTACTCACAATTTGTAAGGTGTTCCAAATTTTTGGAATTGGGTTTGTAGATTTGCAGATTTCCCTCTAGTGGTGATCTGAAGGTTATGCAGTGTAATCGTCCCTGTGATTTGTGAAATCCGGCTTTACATCAATCAACTGGGTCAAAAGGGACCGGCTGAGATTCGATCCATGTATGGGCAGGCTGATTGTACTTAAGTCGATCCATTGATCGACTTGGGTACAACAAGCCTGTCGGATTTTTTACATTTGATTGCTGCCAGTGGGTAAAGCCACTAGCAGAAAACCTGTTCTGCTGGCCAGGAAGCCCCTCCGCGCCCCCTGCAGAACACAATAGTGCTGCCAATAACACTGACAGTTAATGGGGGAATCTAACAATTTTCTTTCCTTCCACCCTTGGTGGAAGGGTAGAAAATGGAGTCATCTGTAGGCTGCTAAAGTGTTATGGCCTGTGTTGACTGGCTTCAGGCTTCTGTTGATGGTCAAATGTAGCTTGCTTTCAGGTGTCACCGGCATAGGAGATTAGTTTGGGACATTTCTGACATCATTCAGAGTTCATGACAGGCGTATTTGTCCTGCAGTTGACTTCCTTCTGACAAACGTTTGACTTGTATAGGGAGAGAAGCTGTTCTGTTCTTGACGAAAGTGGCCTTTGTTATCACACTCACCATATTGTATTCTACCAACCAATGTTGTAAGGATGCACAATAGGCATTCGAAGAAAAATCATTATAATTTTGATTTTTTTTACTGTTTATTATAAAAATGGTATCAGAGCTCTCTCTTTGGATCTACACTGAAATAAGAGTTGCAGTAAAGTCCAATTACTCTACAGCCATACTAAGTATGAAACGCATCATGTTTATATAATGAGCAAATATGGATGCTTCCAGGAACATACATAATGGAAAACAATACTTTTCTTGCTTTAGTGTCAGGAGATTGAAGTTGAAACAAAATTTGGAGGAATGGATTAGTAGGATAGGGAATGTTCTCCTTTGAATTTATACTCTCATCTCCCTATATTCAACCAATCAATATTTTTTGATGTTGTCCTTTAAATTCTTGCTGAATACACTGATTCATGGTTCTAGCAGCATAACATCTTGTGTGCATGCAGTGAGCTGGGTGTAATTCAGGTCAGTGAGGTCGGCAAGCCTTTGGTCCAAAGCAACAAATAATTTAAACTCACTGCAATTACCCAGACAGCGAGTTTGAACCCCAACTGAATGGTTGTTATCCTAAGTGGTATATCTCTGATATGCTCATAAGGAAAATTTCAAGTGTTCTTGAAAACGGTTGTGACCAAGATCAAGGACTGCAAAACAAGAAAGTAGCAGCCACTCAAAGAAATTTATATCTAGCGGAGGAAAGGTGCATGTGAGTGGGAAAAGTCAAAGCCATGAACAATATGTCAATAACCATCTATAATCATCAACAATGTGTCAAGGTACCCTTAAAAAGTGTCACTATACTCCAGTGTAGTTTGAGCACCCAAATTTGAACATACTGTAGATATACCATATATAACAGAGAATAAACTGAGCACAAACATATCCTTAAAGTGGAATTGGAGCTTAAACCTATCTACTCTTAAAGATTTCCACTCCCCCTCCTAACATCTCTGCTGACTTACCTGTGTAAAAAAAAAAGTCTGTATACTTACCTACAGTATATTGAGCCCAATCTGGTCCATTCAAGTGATCCACTGTGTCAGCCAGCAGCTACAGGGGAGAGGAGAGAGCACTTGACAACAGCTAGTAAAGACGGGCGTGGTGATGTCACCTATTGGCTTCCATGGCCTATCCATTATCGGGTGTTGCCTCCGCTTCCCTGCAGACGCCGCTGGCTGACACAGTTGAGCCAGATAATATGACACAGGTTAGTCAGCATAGATGTTAGGAGGGGGGAGGAGACATTTTTTAAGACTAGTTAGGTTTAAAGTGGTTATAAACCCTTACATACTGTATACCCAGTAAAGTGACTGGCCTTAGGTGATACACAGAGATTAAACAAATCCTCCCTCATATGTTGTACCTGTTTATCTGCAGTCTTCTCTTCTCTACATTCATTTAAAAAAATGTTTTTTTTAAAGCTCATGTGAGAGTTAAAAAAAAAAAGGAGGTGGAGAGCTGAAATTACACTCTGCAGAGCTCAGTAAGGAGAACTCTGAGAGCAGATTGAAGGGAAGAGACACACCCCCCTCCACAAAACTCACAGAAACAGAGCTGAGGCTGTCAATTAGCAGGAGGCCCCTCCCCTGTCACAATTTTTCTCTTGGTGTCAGGAAAACTTGTCAGACGTAATTTATGCTGATAGCAGAGGAACGGAGCAGCAGACAGAAATGACACTTAGTGCCCTTAAAGTGGAGTTCCACCCGTTTTTTTGATTTTTTAAAAATCAGCATCTACAAAAAATTTCGCTGCTGACTTTTAATAAACATACAGTTCCACTCTAGCCACCTAGAGTGGAAGTGAGAGTGGGTACCTATCAAATCTAGGTACCCGCTCCAACCCCCCAAAAAAAATGACATGCCAAATGTAGCGTGTCAGGGGGTCAGTTGGCCTTAGAGCGGAAGTTCAATTTTTGGGTGGAACTTGGCTTTAATTGAGTCAAGTACACACTATAGAGGAATATGCCGTATTCATATTTCATGTCTGAGGTTTACAACCCATTTAAGCTGGAATTAAGCTTTAGAGGTTCAGTAAAACTCTAGCCACCTAAGCTAGCTAAACCAGTTGTCACCTACCTGGTAGAGGCCAAACTGACGAGAGGACTCTCTCTTACACCAAAGACAAACAAAGGGAAAGTGCCTCTAAGTGCAGTAGCAGCTTTATTATAGAGAAAGGAGGTTAAAAACACTCACCCAAATCTCTGCCTTCTGGTCCTCAGTAGAATCCTATGTCACCGCTATCACGGGCCTGGCACCCCTTGACAACCCTTACCCACTCCTGTTTGGAAACTTGGACATGCTCCTCAATAAGCTACCTAAGAGTCAATGTCTCCTCATCCAGTCACATAAATCTTGGTTGACAACCTGCTACATGATAGCAAGGAAGGCTATCCTGGCCAAATGGATACAAACTGCCCCCCCCCCCCCCTGGCTGAAGTGATCGTAGGCCTGCAACAACTATATGCCAGGGAAGCCCTTGAAACCAAAACTACCAACTCTCACAACCTTACCAAGTTTAATTGCAAGTGCATTTTTATGTCCATTGAATAATATGAGCCCTTAATGGATGACCAGTGCACTTCCACCGTTTGCCACAGGTCATCTAGCCTTTGAGCCATCTCCTAGCTGAAATTTATGGAAGGACACGACAGCAATTCCTTATACAACTTCTACCTACACTGCAGCTTCTGGCAATAGATGGTCGTTCAATCATCTAGCACACTGGGAATCCTGCAACCCTATGTCAGTCCAGCCTGTAACACCTCAACCCACCATATTGAATCACCCAGTACCTCTTTCTCATACTTTTTCACCACTGGATTACCTCAAGCCCGGCCTTACCTGCAGTTATGTGACTCATGGAACCCAGGCCACAACTCAGGTTTTCTCGAGTCCCTATTTCTCTCTAACCTTATGAGTTAGGATTACTGTTGTTTAGTTTACTGCTGTCCGGCATACTGGTCTTCAACTCTTGTGTTGGTACTCTTTCCTCCCCTCCACCCCCTCCCCACCCCCCCTCTCCCTCACCTCTTACCTTCCCACTCCCCACCCCTTCTTTCTCCTCCTCCCCCTCTCCCCTCTTGCACGATGTTGTTCGCAATGCATTATTATATGGTTTTATGTCTCATCTAGTGACTTGCCTGCTGGCACACTGCTCCATGCCACTGAGACTTGTTTGGTTTATTATTATCCGGCACACCGTTGTACTGGTTGTCTCTCTTGACGTACCTTATGCATTGTATCACCTGTTATTATACCTGTTTATGTGCTGAAAATCTCAATAAAATATGTTTAAAAAAAAAACAAAAAAAAAAAACTCACAATTGTAGTCGAACATAGGTTCATCAATAGTATAAAACCACTCTGTGCAGCATCAGTGGCTCAGCTGAGATCTTGATCATTCGTGCTGACCAGCATCTATGAGATCTGTCACCAGCAAGATGGTTTCTGAAACCAGCCTTGAGTGCACAGAAGCAGAAGTAAATGCATTTCAGAGCATGCACCTTTGTCAAACTGATGCCCAATAGGGGAGGAGAGCATGCTATGCCATCTTGCCACTGACAGATCTTATAGCTACTGGTCAGCACAGTCGATCAGGATTTCAGCTAAATCACTAATGCTGCACACACAGAACAGTTTTATACTATTGATAAGTTCTGCTTCTACTCTTCCCAGAGCTGCCCAAGTGCCTGGCTGCCCCATCTTTACTATCATAATATGTTAGACTTCTGCTGAGGATTCCTTGGAGAGATCAATTTATCCCAGTGTGGCCATAAAATTGTGTCTTTCCCTTACACCTTCTGTCCTGTTTGTCCCACGAGATTGATGACAGGGTAGGACAGGCCATGGAGAGGCACGGGAACCTGTAGCAAGTCCTACAGCAGAAGAACTGGATCTTGCAGTGAGAAGTAGAAGCTGAAAGGGGGAACTCATGGTGGATGTCATCACAGGGCTTGAAGAAGAAAGAGGCAGGAAAGTGGTCAGACAGGCAGAAGTTGGCAACAGACGAGCAGCGGAGATACAGATTCGGAAGATGAGAGCATAAACAGGAGCCAGGCCAAAGTCACCATCAGGCAGGCAGAAGATGAACCAAAATGCTTTCGACTTTATTGAAGCAACAGGAGATACTATAGGCAGGTGCCTAGACCAGGGTTTCTCAACCAGGGTTCCGTGGAACCCTAGGGTTCCTCCTGAGGTTGCTAGGGGTTCCTTGAGCAATGGGCAATTTCTCCCTCTCAGATAAGTGTCATGAGTTGTAGATTTAAAATTTTTAGCAGAGGTTCCCTGGACCAGAAATTTTTTTCAAGGGTTCCTCTGTGTTGAAAAGGTTTAGAAAGGCTAGCCTAGATCATTAGTAATCTTAGCAAAAGTGCAATAGTTGTCTCCTGATCAAAAACTAAAAATTAGAGCTGTGTAGGAGTTGGTTATCAGTTGAAAGAGGAAACCCAGTCAAATTACCAAACAGAGAGGGTGAATTTTCCAAGGCTGGTCACAGACAACATTTAAAATTCATTATCTACTGTATGTCCGGGGTCTTTCTAAAAAAATAACAAAAAAGTCTTCTGTACACTTTGCTGCCATTTGTTACAGTAACACACTATGTTTATTAGCTCGTTGCAATAGGATTAAAGCAAAACTTTACCCTAAACAACTTGATATAAAAATAATGTTCTTTAGCAGGGAACATACATTCCACATTAACAATTATGCTTCAAAATTAGTGTGTGCTGTAAATTGCCTCCAGCAATGTTCCTGTTTTCTTTTTCTGGAGGCTGCCAATTTGCTAACGCTCATAGCCATTGAGCAGCAGTAAATCTTTAGGCAGTCAGCAGATGGGCATCTACATTTTTAACACAGTGCCAAGAAAAAAAAAAAAAAGACCAACTGAGCATGTGCAGAGCAGGGTGAGACAGCGTAATGCTGGATTTTAACCACTTTACCACCGGAGGATTTTGCTGTCTTACGTACAGGCCACTTTTTGCGATTCGGCACTGTGCAACTTTAACTGACAATTGCGCGGTCGTGCGATGCCGTACCCAAATTAAATTTACGTCCTTTTTTTCCCACAAACAGAGCTTTCTTTTGGTGGTATTTGATCACCTGTGTTTGCGCTATAAACAAAAAAATTGTGTAAATTTCGAAAAAATAACAATATTTTTCACATTTTTTTATATGAAATTCCCCCCAAAAAATGTAAAAATCTAAATTTTTTTAAATTTTTGGCCAATTTGTTCTCTGCTACTTATGTTTGGTAAAAAAAATCACAATAAGCATATTTTGATTGGTTTGCGCAAAAGTTATTGCGTTTACTAACTAAGGGAAAGATTTCTGTCATTTCTGTCATTCCTCCCCTGGCCCGACTCCCGCTGTGACTAGCGGGAGCGAGCCTCCGGCAGCGCACGTGCGTCGCCCACAAGGGGAGGAGTCCAGCAACGTAGGTCTACGTCGCTGGACGGGAACTAACCACTTTGCCGCAGTAGAGCTCGAGTGAGCGGTCGGCAAGTGGTTAAAAAGAATAGGCATCTATTTTTAATGTTTTTAATGTTTTACATAGCTATAACTACAAAAGGGGCCAGCCTGAATAGATCTAGGACTTAAATTTCTCACTAAAGTTCCGCTTTAATTTTGAATGGCTCCCCAACTAACTATGGCAAAGTAGCTCCAATGTTGTGTTGCAAAGCACTACAGCGCAAAGTAAAGAACTACTGTGCATTGTGGCACACTGAATAACCAAAGACAGCACATGTCCATTTTTTGTTGCATTTTGGTGTTTTGCCAGCCTATTTAGCATAGGCTGCCTTTTAGCAATGTCCAATAACAAGTGAAAAAAAGCACATCAACACACAAGCCTTTATGCATTTCCAAGGAAAAGTTTAAATACTTTCTGTGAAAAAAAAAAAACATTGTTTTTTTATAGGTTCTTCCTGCTTATAACAGGCAAATGCAGGCACTAATTTTGCCTCTTATGGGCCATAGGCGCCCCGCCTTCCTGATAGAGATCCCCAATGTTTGCTGCTTTGGTACTCTCTACTCTGTACTGCCTACCCACACTATTTACAGGAGCTCTTTTCCTTCAGCCTTGTTTTACCTTTTGTTTTACTGAGTGGGATGGATACAGGGGAGTTGCTGTAGGTAACAAGGTAGTCAGTATCATATGGAAAAGAGCAATTGTGGGCAGCTCCACCGACGTTGGAATATTTTCCTTTTAAACTCTGTGTAGTCCCTTTGGGAAGAGTGCTGAAGGATATCTTCTTGGTACTTTACCCAAACTGTTACTAAATTAAAATAGCCCATGCTGCAGGTTGCATAAAAAGTCTTTAGGCTTAAATAAAAGCAATCCAAGTCATTAAAGAAAGCCAGGAGCCAATTCTATTTCTTCACTTACCTTTTAATGATTTCTACCATGTCCTTGTGCATTTATATTCAGTAAAGCATAAAACCTGTCTAATATTTTGTGTAACAGCAGACAGAATCCGATGTGCTTCTGTGTTCTGTCAAGTTTCTATACCTGCAGACAAAATGTGTTGCGTCAGATCTTGGTTGCTTGTCTGCTACTGCGCAGTGATGAGGGTAATGAGCACATGGGTACATTGGGTCTCGGAAGGTCATACACGATGCATCAGGATACTGTATTCAGGAAGCGCTTCCTTAAAGGAGTTTATTTTTCACATTTTATTTGAAAAAAGACCATGGTTTTATTTAATACATTTTATCTAATACTGTTATATAGCTGAATAGAAAGGGTCATTCCACCCAAAATGACTATTGCCTAACTTTTTATATGCACTCTGTTGGCAAAACTTCTGCACCTCCAAATTCTGCTTTTCTCTTTCGTTCATTGACGGACACAGCTCCATATCTTCTTTGACCCTTGGGTTATGCTGCTCTCCATAGGAGTAGGGCACTAGACTAAAAAAAAAAAATCAACTACGCCCATAGGGCAGTCCTAGGGGGTATACTATCACTTCCTGCTATAGGACTTCAGTTTTTTTCTGCCTAGTCAGGAGTAAGTACCTAGTTCCTTGCTGGGATCTCTGGTCCTGGCATTGTTTTCCTTTTTAAACCCATTTTTTTTTCTTTTATTCTTTTCTGAACTACATGCAAGTCTGTTCCAGTGAGAACTACAATCAACTGCTGGACTGAGCGACACACTGGATATCCTAGATCCTTACGGTCTTCCCAGTCTGCCCAGTGAGCGTGACCCGACTGCAGCTCCGGGCTAGGTCAACCACAACATAGCCCCACTGGACGGGGGCTGGCCAGCGAGTTATAACGCATAGCCCTGGTTATGACTCTGGTCACAACCTGAGTCGCAGCATACCTCTGGCTCACAGCAGCCTCATTCCAAGATGGTGCAGTGGTCTGCCTTGAGTGTGGTCTGCCTGGAGCCTGGAGAGTGGTGATTCAGCGGCAGGCCTCTTGTGGCAGTGCCTGCGTTTCCTCTTCCACTCTGATCGCCGCACGGCAGGCAGCTTGGCGCTCTGGGTCCCTCCTGAGTCGGTGGGGGTGAGTCCCTGTGGGTGTGCAAGCTCCCTCTTTCTGCTATAGCAGAGCTTTTGGTGCGCTGGGACCTGTGGTGGAACCGGTACAGTGACGGGGGGATTTTTACAGCGATTTTTTTAATTTTATTTCCAGATTTTGCTGGCAGTCCCCGGGTTAACCATAGAGTCCCTGGAGCACATGTCACCACCTGACCCACTCTCAGAAGCTTCGGGACCATCTGGGTCTCAGTCCGCCCTGGCGGCCATGATGACGGCCCTGCAGTCACTGGTGTCAAAAGTTGATATGGCCCTTCAATATAGGCCTAGCAAAAAGTGTCCCCTACCTTCACCTGCATCCTCTGTCTTCTCAGATTCTGAGGTTGATTTGGCCGCCGCGGACACAAGTCACCCTACTGGGTCTGCGTCCACACACCCTGAGTGCTCTGACGTGAAGTGAAGTGAAGATGAATCCTCTTCCACTACAGCCACGCATGAAAAGGCGGTTGTGGAGGCACAGATTATATCAGTGTGGGAAACTTTGAAGTTGTAGGACTCAGCTAATGTTACATCGGCTGTGCTAGTGCAATTTGGTACCCACAGACCATCACCACCGTGGCCCCTTTAGCCTGCAGAGTGTCTGTGACTGTGACAGCTGTGACTCTTCGCCATATGATTTGGCTGAAATGCTGGTCTGCAGACCAGGCTTCCAAAAGGGTGCTGATCGATCTCCCCTAGGAGACCACCTGTTCAGAGCTTCTATGTAAAGGTCTTACAGGAGGTAAGAGAACCCTGCTTCCACAGGTCACCAAGAGCAAAGAGCCTCATCGCAAGCGTGGTCCTTTCTTCTCGCCTAAAAAAACGGTGGGATCGCAGGAAAGGGGATCAAAATCCGTCCGTAACTTCACAGGAGGTTCTAAGAGACCCCGGTCTGGTAATTTAAAATGGGGTTCCGCTGATTCAGCAGACAAGTCCACCTGAAGGGGTGCCCTCACCTGTACCTGGGGCGGGGGGACGTCTTCACTTCTTTCCAGACCTGTGGACCTCTTTCATTCAAGACAAATGGGTCCACGAGTTGATTCGGTCCAGTTACAAGATCGAGTTTTGGTCCTTGCCTCCGGCAAGGATCTTCCCTTCCAATTTGCATCTGTCCCCAGATCGTCTGCAAGGCCTTCTCAGGGCGGTACAGGATCTGCTATCGCAAGGAGTCATTGTACCAGTTCCAGAGTCAGAACGTTTTCAGGGGTTTTATTTAAACCTATTTACTGTCCCCAGAAAGGAAGGTAAGGTCTATCCAATCTTGGATCTCAAGGCCCTGAACCGCTTTGTGCGGGTTCAGAAATTTCAGATGAAGTCCATTCGCATGGTAGTGGCATCCCTTCATCAAGTGGATTTTCTGGCCTCTATCGATATCAAGGACGCTTATCTTCATATCCCAATATATGTTGGCTACCAGCGTTTTCTTTGCTGTTTTGTGGATGAGGAGCACTATCAATTTGTGGCGTTACCCTTTGGTCTCGCCTCTGCTCCTTGGTTATTAACTAAAGTTTTGGCCCCGGGGTTAGCTTTGCCCAGGCAGAGGGGGATTGCGGTACTGGGGTACCTGGATGATCGCCTTCTGTGCGCAGAGTCTCCGACTTGAAAGATGATTTGGACATCACTGTGCAAACCTTGCAAAAGTTTGGCTGGACACTGAATTTTCAAAAATCAGCTCTGACTCCATCCAACAAACTGGACTACCTGGGCCTGACTCTGGATTCAGCCTCAGCTCAGGTGTTTCTTCTGGAGACAAAAATTCTGAAGTTGCAGCATGCGATTCGGCTCCTGTTATTCAACCGGTGGTCATCTCTGAGGACTTGCATGCAAGTGCTGGGCTTGATGGTCTCCACCTTCGGGGTGGTTTGGTTTGCTCAGTTCCATACCAGAATTCTGCAAAAAGAGATTCTTGCCAAATGGGACAAGTACGACGGGATCCTTGGTATGGTGCTTTGACAGAGAAAATCCTTTCTTCCCCTGTACTGGACGGTGGTTACCATGAATGCCAGACTGTCCAGGTGAGGAGGTGTCTTGGACACAGATCCGTCTCAAGGGGCTTGGACTCAGAAGGAGTCCAGTCTGCCAATCAATGTCCTGGAGATTCGGGCGATCAGGCTTTGCCTGTCCCTGTGGACGGAAAGTCTGCGGGGGCGCCTGGTAAGGATTCAATCATACAATGCCATGGCTGTGGCATATGGCAATCACCAGGGGGGCACCAAAAGTGCCCTAGCGGCCAGAGAAGTGGCCAGCATCCTAAGGTGGGCAGAACGCTTTGTTCCAGCCCTCTCTGCTGTTCACATTCCAGGGTGGAAAATTGGCAGGCGGACTACCTCAGTTGGCAGACGCTGGATTTGGGCGAATGGTCTCTTCACCCGGAGGTGTTTCAACAACTGTGTCTCCAGTGGGTGACTCCTGATGTGGACCTGTTAGCCTCTCGTCTCGACCGGAAGATTCAGAGGTTTGTGGCAAGGTCTCGGGATCATCTGGCCGACCCCTTTGACGCTCTGGTGGCACCTTGGGGCAGTATTGTCTAATGTAGGCCTGTCCTCCATTACAACTTCTGCCAAGACTTCTGCACAGAATTGAGGCAGAAGGGATTCCAGTCATTCAGGTGGCCCCGGACTGGCCTCATTGGTCTTGGTACGCAGGCCTAGTAAGACTGGTAGCCGATGCCCCTTGGAGACTGCCTCTCAGAGAAGATCTTTTGTCTCAAGGACCGATCTTCCATCCTGCTTTATGATCGCTGGTTTAACAGCCTGGCTATTGAAAGGCAGGTACTGAGGGACAGAGGGTTGTCAGATTCGGTAATTTCTATACTGTTAAAAGCTAGGAAATCTACTTCTAGGAAGATATATCATCAAGTTTGGAGGGAGCGTACATTACTTGGTGTAAGTCTCGGGGGGGTTCCCCGGGGTTCCCCCCCCCCCCCCATTCCTTTTCAATGTCTTGTCTGCTGGAGTTTCTACAAAGAGGTGTAGATCAGCGTTTAGCCCTGGGCACCATCAAGGGCTAGATTTCTGTTTTGGCAATCTTCTTACAATGCCCGTTGGCCACAAATTCCTTGGTTCACACTTTTGTTCAGGGTGTACACCACCTGGCTCCTCCGGTATGGTCCCCGGTGTCTCCGTGGGACCTTAATTTGGTACTGTCGATTCTTCAAAAAACGCCTTTTGGAAGGTGGCTTTTTTGGTGGCTATAACTTCTGCATGCAGGGTGTCTGAGTTGGCTGCGTTGTCGTGTCGGTCACCTTACCTGGTGATTCACCAGGCCATCGCTGGTTTCCACCTAAATTAAGACATTGTTTTGCCTTCCTTGTGTCCTAAGCCTAAGCATCCTAAAGAGATGGCCTTACATTCCCTGGATGTGGTTCGGGCAATCAGGGTGTACCTGGTGGCGACTGAGTCAATTCAGAAATCGGATTCCTTGTTTGTCTTTACGGATGGGTCTCGCAAGGGGCAGGCCGCATCTGCTGAGACCATTTCCTGATTGATCAGGCAGATGGTGGTACAGGCCTATTCCATCAATGGTCAGGTTCCCCCTTTCACTGTTAATGCGCATTCTACGAGGGTGCTTAGTGCCTCCTGGATCTTCTGTCATCAGGCTTCAGTGATCCAGGTTTGCAAGGTGGCCACCTGGTCATCTGTGCACACATTCACAAAGATTTCCAAAGTGGATGTACTCGCATCTGCAGATGCTGCTTTTGGCTGCAAAGTTTTGCAGGCTGCGGTTGCAGAGGCTCCTGCCTCTTGAGGGTGTATTTTTCGTGGTAGGTGAGTTCCAGTTTGTGACAGTATTCACCATCCCTGGAATTTAAAGACAGATAAATAATGGTTTGGAATGCTTCATATTTGCCAGCAATATCTCCATATAGGAATATAAAGATGTATTCCCATTTGCCATGAAATCTGTAATTCCTAAATGCTGGGTATATTACATGTCTTTCAATGTCAGACAGGTATTCCTTTTGTAGTGTATTGGGAGGGAATGTGGATTGCCCTTTTGCATTGTTACATGTTAATGACCTCCCATTGTTCTGTCTGTCTGCCTTAATAGAAACTTATAGGAATGTGGATTGGATGCTAAGGGGGAGGGGGGATTGTCCCACATTGTATATTTTGTACACTGTATGAGAGTGTAAAACTCTGTTCCTATTGGATAGTGAATATTATGTTCAGTCTTCAACAATGTCCATCTGGGTGGTAACTTTGTGGGTGAAAACTGTATATAAGTCTTGTTCAATAAAGTTGTGCTGAGTTCCTTCTACCTCAATCTAGAGTCCTGTCTCTTATTGGGGGAATCTGCTGCAAGGGATTGCTATGGTCTTCCATACTCCCTTAGAGAATCACTGAGCTCTTGTAAGAGCTTGTGTAAGAGCTTGTTCTGCTGCACTCTCTGGGGAAAGAGAGGTTCACCCACAGGAACCTGGAGCCTTGTCATAGGTCCAGGGTGGGTAGGAGATGCCAAGACCCTAACCAAGCTGCGGCGGTTCATGGAGTCTGAAGTGCTTACGGTGTCTGGTGGAGTGCTTGGAGTCCCTCGGGAAGCACTAGGAGCATCTGTCAACGGAGGTACCTGGTCAGGGGTGCCCTGTTCCGTTACATTGGTGGCAAGCGGTGGGATGGCATCCTAGTGTGAGGAGAAGCAGCTCGGAGACACTGGTAACGTTATGGAGCGAGCTAACACCCGTGCAGCGTCCCCATATGAGGAGGAGTTTCTCTGGAGGTTGCAGCAACACTTGGTCAAACAGGATGGGCCTGTATCAGAGGAAGCCATACTGGACTGGAGAGATGCCACTCGAAAGGAAATGTGGTATGAGGCCTTAGAGAATGCGCAGTGGAGGCGGAGAGAGAACCTTCCCAGCGGAGAACAGCGGTTCCAGGTATACGTTGCCCTGCGGTTACCTTTCCTAGGACAGCAACCCCTGGATGAGTGGGTGACGGAGCTGTGGAACCTGATTTGGAAGGAGCTGTGGCTGGATGAAGCTTACCGGGCACTAAAGTGGTACGCCACCCGGCACGACCACTGGATGCCTGACGACAATATGCCGGAAAGGTGAGGACTATAGTGGTCCGGGCTTGCTGTGGGAGGCAAGCAGAGCCAGAGTCCTGGGTGGCAGATCCAGGCCCACAACCCTTGAGTTGGAGAGACAGTACAGACTGGTGGTACTTGGAAGACCCACCGATGGCAGGTGGAGATGGGACCAAGGGCTCTCTACCGGCCCTACAGGGAGGCTGGGCAGCCGGCCCAGATCTCCAGCTACAGCAGGAGTTACAGGGAGCCGAAGGTGTCATCCTTCCTTCCAAGCAGAAGTGTACCTTCCAGGGAGAGGAGACCACTAATCCTTCTCCCCAACCACAGGGAGACAACAGCCCTGACCCCAATGGTACAGATGGGACTGCCGTCTCTGCACCAGACCTACAGGGATGCTGGACGGCTGGTCCAGATCCCCAACCTGCCCCGCAGGAATACCAGGAGGAGGAGGTAGGCAATCCCTCCTCTCTACAGCAGACCCCCAACCGGGTTCTGGGGTAGTATTCACCAACCCCAACCCAGCAGAAGAGCTGGCAACAGGGCAGAGTGCTACCAAACTCTGCCCAGCACCTGCAAAAGCTACAGTCTTCATCTGTACAAACCAGGGATGCTGGACAGTCGACCCAGATCCCCAACAGCCTGACGAAGTGAGCCCCACCACCCTGTCTTCTCTCCAGCGGCTGAAAGGACTCCCAGGAGAAGGGCCGGTCCACACTTATCCACAGCAGCGGGTATGTTTTGCGAGAGAGGCAGAGGTTGGCTGGGTGAGTAACAATGTTTTCCCGACAATTTGTTTGGGGTACTGGGTGGGTGCAGACATTGGGAGTCCCTGTGGAACACAGCCTACCTTAGAGAGGATGGGAAGTTCTTCTCTCAGCCTACTAGGCACCTCTTATGTCTAAATCACCCTGTGTCTCTTAGGGACACAGGGTGCCCAAGAAGCCCAGTCTGGCCTGCCCAAACCAGACTTTCACAGACTGATCGGCTATGAGAGCTCCATGCGCCTTGCCAAGACAAACTTACAAACTATGTGGAACTTTGTCAAGGAAGCTGCCATGATGGATGGACTCTTTGGGACTTGTTACCCGACTAACTCAGGCACAGACCGATTGGAGGTCTGGTACCTGGATTAGTCTATCTTTGGGGGGAAGGTATGTGACAGTATTCACCGTCACTGGAATTTAAAGACAGATAAGTAATGGTTTGGATTGCTTCATATTTGCCAGCAATATCTCCATATAGGAATATAAAGATTTATTCCCATTTGCCATGAAATCTGTAATTCCTAAATGCTGGGTATATTACATGTCTTTCAATGTCAGACAGGTATTCCTTTTGTAGTGTATTGGGAGGGAATGTGGATTGCCCTTTTGCATTGTTACGTGTTAATGACCTCCCATTGTTCTGTCTGTCTGCCTTAAGAGAAACTTATAGGAATGTGGATTGGATGCTAAGGGGGAGGGGGGATTGTCCCACATTGTATATTTTGTACACTGTATGAGAGTGTAAAACTCTGTTCCTATTGGATAGTGAATATTATGTTCAGTCTTCAACAAGGTCCATCTGGGTGGTAACTTTGTGGGTGAAAACTGTATATAAGTCTTGTTCAATAAAGTTGTGCTGAGTTCCTTCAACCTCAATCTAGAGTCCTGTCTCTTATTGGGGGAATCTGCTGCAAGGGATTGCTATGGTCTTCCATACTCCCTTAGAGAATCACTGAGCTCTTGTGTAAGAGCTTGTTCTGCTGCACTCTCTGGGGAAAGAGAGGTTCACCCACAGGAACCTGGAGCCTTGTCGTAGGTACAGGGTGGGTAGGAGATGCCAAGACCCTAACCAAGCTGCGGCGGTTTATGGAGTCTGAAGTGCTTACGGTGTCTGGTGGAGTGCTTGGAGTCCCTCGGGAAGCACTAGGAGCATCTGTCAACGGAGGTACCCGGTCAGGGGTGCCCTGTTCCGTTACACAGTTGTTCCTGGTTGAGCTCCTGGTTGAGCTCCTGGTTTATCTGGTTTGCTACATTTAGCCCTTTTGGGAAATATGTTTATTGATTTGTTTTTTCCCACCCCTCATGTTGACACTGCTTTGGGACGTCCCAAACGTCAAAGAAGGTATGGAGCTGTGTCCGTCAATGAACAAAAGAGAAAACTGGATTTTTGTCTTACCCTAAAATCCTTTTCTCTGATGTTCATTGACAGACACAGCACCCACCCCTCTTTTGAGTTGGGTTTTGTATTCTTTTGACACTGCTTGTTACAAATCTGAAGTCCTATAGCAGGAAGTGGTAGTATACCCCCAAGGACTGCCCTATGGGCCAAGTCGATTTTTTTCCGCCTAGTGTCCTACTCCTATGGAGAGCAGCATAACCAAAGGGTCAAAGAAGATATGGAGCTGTGTCTGTCAATGAACATCAGAGAAAAGGATTTTACGGTAAGACAAAAATCCAGTTATTTGCCTTGGTCAATGCGAATGTATCTTTTTAGTTGGTTGTCTATTTTTTGGTCTAGAACTATAGGCCTATATAAAAATGTACTATTTACCTGGACCTGAATGAAAAAAAGGTGAAATGTGTTATAATATAAGAAGCAACTAGAAATGGTAATTGCAAAAAAATGCGGCACTAGCTACACCAGAAGCCACCTAAATAACCGACTTTAAAGACCTCCTCGGACACAGCCGATGACTGATCAGTGTATGGGCTCACTACCGGACCCTGCATGCTCCTGTGTTTATACCCTTGCCTTCTGACTACGCCTGATCTTGATCCCTCCGCTAACCTGATCTGTGGCTTTGATATACATATTTAATACCTATTTCTTTGTGTAAAAAACACCAAAACTCCATGCAGCCAGTTTTGTGATTTAGGCCCCTTTCACACAGGCGGACAGTTCAGATCCGCCTGTCCGTTCTTTTTTGGTGGATCTGAACGGTCCCCCCATGTATTCCTATGTGGCATCGGATGTCAGCGGAGTTATGTCCGCTGACATCCGATCCGTCAAATCTGGACGGATGGAAACCCTATTTTCCATCCGTCCAGGGGATCGGATCAAATGGGATCGGATGAGAATGGAGAGACGGTCCGTTCCCATCCGATTTCCCCCTAGAGATGCATGGGGAACTGACAGCTGTGTCTCCGCACACAGCGTGGAGACACAGCTGTCATCCTCCTGCTCAGCGGGGGATCGGCGGATCAATCCCCCGCTGAGAAAAACGGGCTCCGTCCGACGGACGGAGTGTGTGAAAGGAGCCTTAGGCAGACATAAAAGGCAGATCCTCAACCTCCTCTGTAGGTGTCAAGAACACACCATGCCTTCTGATTGTAAAATGAAGGTGCAGCAGCATACCAAAGGGGTTATCTTTTGGTTCAGCTTCCCTCTGCTCTTGTCTGGTCAGTACATATGTACTGCAGCAGAGCTTGATTGGCTCAGAGTGCGGAGCCTCTTTTTCCAGACTGAGCACTCCTGCACAGCAGAATACAGTAGCTGACATCAATAAACTTTTTGTATATCAGCTAGGAGTTGAATGTTAAAGTAGTTGTAAAGGATCAAGAATTTGAATGCATGAAGGTAGAAAACCTTCTATGTGCTGTTGCCATGTCCATCTTGATCCAGCATTGTGTATGGGAGCAACAACGCTCCCAGGTCTTTCTCTTCTTATTGGCATTCACCATTGGCTCCCGCTGATGTCAATCACAGGAAGTGAAGAGGGAGCAGATGGGGACGAGCCATGCATTGTGTTTTATTGACACACAGAGAGGGCGCGGACGAGTGCCCCATAAAAAGCAGCTTGCTATGCGGGCACTCAGCAGGGAAGGGGAGCCAGGAGCGCCGGCGGGAGACCCGAGAAGAGGAGGATTGGAGCTTCTCTGTTCTAAACGACTGCACATAGCAAGTAGGTATGAAATGTTTGTCATTTAAAAGAAAAAAAAAGCTGGGCCTTTAATAATACTTTCATATTTGCTTTAAATACAGATGGACTTAAAACAGCGGTGTTATATTATGTGTATATACAGTGTATGAACACTGCTCAAAAAAGTTAAAGGAACACTTTTTATTCAGAGTATAGCATCAAGTTAATTCAACTCCTGAGATTCTGATCTGGTCAGTTAGGTAGCAGAGAGGGTTGTTAATCAGTTTCAGCTGCTTTGGTGTTATTTAAATTAACAACAGGTGCACTAGATGGGCAACAATGAGGCAACCTCCAAAAAAGGAATGGTTTTACAGGTGGAGGACACTGACAGTTTTTTCCCCTATTCATATTTTCTGACTATTTTTGCATTTGGCTAGGGTCAGTGTCACTACTGGTAGCACGAGGCGATACCTGGACCCTATAGGTTGCACAGTTTCAAGAGCATAGAGGAGATTCCAGGAGACAGGCAGTTACTCTAGGAGAGCTGGACAGGGTCATAGAAGGCTCTTAACCCATCAGTGGGACCAGTATCTGCTCCTTTGTGCAAGGTAGAACAGGATGAGCACTGCCAGAGTCCTACAAGATGACCTTCAGCAGGCCACTGGTGTGAATGTCTCTGACCAAAAAATCAGAAACAGACTTCAAGAGGGTGGCGTGAGGGCCTGACGTCCTCTAGTAGGCCCTGTGCTCACCGCCTGGCACCGTGACATTTGCCATTAATCACCAGAATTGGCAGGTCCACCACTGGCACCCTGTGCTTTTTAAAGATGAGAGTAGGTTCACCCTGAGCATATGTGATAGATGTCAAAGGGTCTAGAGAAGCTGTAGAGAATGTTATGCTGCCTGTACCATTATTCAGCATGACTGGTTTTGTGGTGAGTCAGTGATGGACTGGGGAGGCATGTTCATGGAGGGACGCACCTCTACAGGCTAGAAAATTGCACCCTGACTTCCATTAGGTATTGGGATGAAAACCTTGGACCCATTGTCAGACCCTAAGCTGGTGCAGTGGGTCCTGGTTTCCTCCTGGTGCACGACAATGCCCAGCCTCATGTGGCAAGAGTATGCAGCCAGTTCCTGGAGAATGAAGGAATTGATACAATTGAATGGCCCCCACACCTGACTTAAATCCAATAGAATACCTTTGAGACATTATGTTTCAGTCCATCCAACACCGCCAGGTTGCACCTCAGTCTGTTCAGAAGCCCAGTGATGCCCTGGTCCAGATCTGGGAGGAAATACCCCAGGACACCATCTATTGTTTCATTAGGACAGGGGTGGGGGAACCTATGGCCCCAAAATCATTTGTTCCAGCCCCCATGCTGCTGAGTCTGTGCCTGTCTCAGCTGAGCTGTCAGAACGGAGCCAATGTTTCCTGCATAGTCCTGACAGCCTGAGTGAGTCACAGGCGGAGTGATATCCGCCTGTGAGGAGACTGACCGAGATACAGGAAGCATCGCCTCTATCTTCCTCCAGCGCGGCACCACTCCTGAGTCTCTAGCCGGCATTTCCAGCCAGCAGTACCCACAGCAGTACCAGCCTGAGCCAGCAGTAGCCACAGCAGTAACAGCCAGCATTACCAGCCTGAGCCAACAGTACCCACAGCAGTACCAGCCAGCAGTATCAGCCTGAGCCAGCAGTACCCACAGCAGTACCAGTCAGCAGTACCAGCCTGAGCCAGTAGTACCCACAGCAGTACCAGCCAGCAGTGTACCGGTCTGAGCTAGTAGTACCCACAGCAGTATCAGCCAGCTGTACTCGCAGCAGTACCAGCGAGCAGTACCAGCCAGTAGTACCAGACTGAGCCAGCAGTACCCACAGCAGTTCCAGCCAGCAGTACTCACCAGCAGTACCCACAGCACAGCACAGTTCCAGCCAGCAGTATCAGCTAGCAGTTTCAGCCAGCTGTACCCACCAGCTGTACCCACCAGCAGTACCCGCCAGCAGTACCCACCAGCAGTAACAGCCAGAAGTACCAGCCATCAGTACCCACCAGCAGTACTAGCCAGCAGTACCAGCCAGCTATACCCACCAGCAGTACCATCCAGCAGTACCCACCAGCAGTACCAGCCAGCAGTATCCACCAGCAGTTATTTTCAAAATGTACCACCGACAAGAGTTGACTGCGCTCCAGACTGACCAACGCAAACATAGAAAAACCAGTTTTGAGTAGCAACATCATCAATACCAGCAAACATCACACATCTCACCAAAGAGAAGCAGTTCCGGCCATCACATTAGGGGTGAGTTCATTAAATGTTTGACCAAATATATCAGGCTAATTTTTAAGTTAAAATTTTGTACGGTCCCCAAATGATGTTATAAATATCCAAATGGCCCTTGGCAGAAAGAAGGTTCCCCACCCCTGCATTAGGAGCATGCCCCGGCATTGTCTGGCATTCATACAAGCACGTGAGGACCATACAAACTACTGAGTACCATTTTTAGTTGCTGCAATTAAATTTTAGTAAAATGGACTAGCCTGCTGCATAATTTTTCACTTTGGTTTTTGGGGTGTCTTTGAATTCAGCCCTCTGTAGATTTATAATTTTCATTAAATTACGTTACCCAGTCCATATCAGTATAGATATCCAGCATGATATTTTTCCCCATTGAGATCTGAAGTGGTTTCAAAGTGTTCCTTAATTTTTTTAGAGCAGTGTATATATATATATATAAATATATATATATATATTTTTTCAGTTTATATACATATACATATATAGATAAAGAACTTGATATAAGGAGATATGAACAAAAGCAGGACTATTGTATATTTGCTTTTGTTCCCATTTTAATTCCTCTAGTTTTTAAACTTGCTCCAATGACAATATGAGATAGATATGATCATTTTTATTTTACATTTCCTTACAGCGCTTCTTTGCATCATCTTGGAAATGGCATTTAAGAGGACATACAGTAGTTGTAGTTCAAAAACATTTTTTGACAAGAGGATACGATTGTAGTGCATGTTTTTCCATCTTCACAAATGAATACTCCAGTCTCTGAAGTTCTCCATATTTTGCTTGTGTCTAATCAAATCCTGGAAAGTGGCTATTGCGAATTCCAAACAGGTCAGAACCTGTTATATGTATAATTTGTGTCCTACCCTAAAACATGCGATAATTGAAAGGGAATCTAATTCGATGGCCCTGACTTTTGCTGAATAATGGCCATGTTGCTCACTAAATCCAATTTACGTTTTCGTTGTCTCTCCTCCTGAGATTACACATCATTTTCAGATAATTCCAATACACTGCAGGTTCAAAGAATCCCTATTACTTTATCAAATCTTATTTACAGTATCTGGAGGAGAATAAAATAATAGGACGAGCAGTTTCATGAGGACAATTCATCATTTGGAAGCCCTCTGTGGAAAAGCGGAGCACAGAAATGTGCGCCCATCGTCCACGGCTCAATATATCACAAGCAGCACAATGCAGCCATGACTCGCCACCAAGATAATGGCTTCGGTGCTGATTGTCATAATAACAATGCAAGAATGTTGAGCGTAGGAAATAATTATTCAGCCCATCCCTGCGCCCAGGTGCTCATTGGTAGCTGCAGTAGGATTATACAGAAGATGGTAAAGTGAAAACATTATTTGTATGATTTATATGTGGGAAATAGAACAAATATAAGCAAATTAAAGTGAGAGCTGCAGAATATGTCCCAGTCATATGATCTGGATTGAATCATGATTTAGTAACTCATCTCTATCCATTATAAGGAATGTTATATCCAGTCAAAAACGTACATTTGGCATTAATATGTAACTCCAGGAATGATCTTTGCATAATTTCATTGATCCAGCTTGGCTGGAAGTAAGTATCCATATTGGATATCTGGAGGTCCACTGGGAATGCTGAAAATGACTGCAGTAGTCAGCGCTACATACAGCGATAGCTGTCATCTTCCAGGTGCTGTTACAGTGGCTTGCCCTCTGACCAATAAGCACAAGGGGTTGCCTGCTGGCACTGTGGCTATTATTAGAATGTTTTGTATTTTTTTTTTCTTCTTTCTTCACCTGGGCAAAGTGGAGATCATGAGGGCCTCCACCCTTCTTATCCACCTTATCCAATCAAAGAACACCTTGTATTCATTAAAAATAAATAAATAAATACGACATTCTCGGAATAGTAGCGGTGTTGAGTGACTCTCTGTAGCTATTGTGCAGAGGGAAGGCCACTGGTGCAGCACCCAGAAAATCACGGCCATAACTATATGTAGCACATACTGCTACAGTGATTTTCAGCATGGACTGCAACAGTGATTTTCAGCATCCCCAATGGCCCTCCGGATATCAAATATGGATACGTACATCCACCCAAGCTGGACAAATGTAAGTTTGCAAAAAGGTAATTGCTGAAGTTCCGTTTTAAAGTCACTTAACAAAAAACCTGCTAGCAGGCATAAGGCGCAGACACTTTGAGGTATCTGTACTTATCCCCAGTGGCTTTAATTACTTCCTGCATGCTCAAATGTATTGGGGGTAATGTAGAAGGCTTGTTCCCTCCCTCCATTCCTGGTGACCCATCCCTATGATGGACTACCTCATTGTCCAATTATAATGCATAGGTAATGGGAGCATTCGAGCAAGCTCTGTCACAACAAGGAAATATAGAAGCTCTCCTGCTTCAGAAAAGATTGGCATTTGGGCATTTAGGAAGCACTTATAATGGATGATGCTAATTACAGGAACCTACAAATTAGACCTACTAGGCCAGCCATTCTCAACCATTTCGTCCTAGAGGAATGCTTGAAATAATTTTCAGGTCATGGAGAACCCCTGGTAAAACCAGTTAATTAGTGGTTACTAGGAAGAATGTCCCTTACATTGGTGGTTACATAGTTATATAGTTAGTCAGGTTGAAAAAAAAAGACACAAGTCCATCTGGCTCAACCAATAAAAAACAAAAAAACAGTTAAGAAAACCCAACAATGCAATCCCTATACACAATCCTATACCCGCAGTTGATCCAGAGGAAGAAAAAAAAAACGCAAAGGGGTTGACTTGATTAAAACTGGAGAGTGCAAAATCTAGTGCAGCTCTGTATAGAAACCAATTTGCTTTCAGTTTTTTTGTCAAAGCTTAATTGAACAAGTTGAAGTTAGAAGCTGATTGGCTACCTTGCACAGCTGCACCAGTTTTTGCACTCTCCAGTTTAAGTAACGCAATCCCAAATAGTCTCTGGTAGAATTTACATGTAATGTAAGTAACAAAAAAAAAAGTAACCCACAGCCCGATATGGAGATTAGGATAGCTACACCTATCCCATATGCACAAAATGTGGCAGTTCAGGTTGCAGGTCAGGCTGCCTGGACAAATTAACTCATGCCTGATTTTATCCATTACATCTCAATCATTTTAGCCACATTCGCGGAATGGAAGAAGCACTGTCGCTTTCTCTCTGTGCTAAAAGCTGTTAAATTTCACACCGTTCACAGTTTGTGAATTTATGTCAATGAGTGGATGTGCATTCCACATTCATTTATTAATAACATTACTGGAAGAGTTTGGCAAGCAAACACAGCCCTCTGTTTCTGCCACACTTATTCTTGACTACAGTGAACTAACATGGCTCATAGGAAACAGAATAGGGAACCTTTCACTGATAGAAAGAGAATGGCCTTGAAAAATCTGGAAAAATTCTTATGTGCCTAGCATATGCACATTACAATTAGGGATGAGCTTGAGTTGTGTCTTGAGTTTGGTTTGAACCCAAGTTCAGTTGAGCCGGGAAGTTAGCTGTCATTGCACTCAATGAGCTGTGAGCGGGAGATTTTCTGCACAGCAGCAGACGTACACAAAGGGGTGGGGATTCTCGTGGCATCATTGGCCTAATGTGTGCATATGGCTATAGTAAGTCAATGTCATTGGCCTTGTTGGAATACATTATTCATGTATTTTGTGCCACAACTACATCAGCCAGTAGATGACAGTATGTATTAGTTTGTACTTGTATCTACATCTATGATTAACTCTACGTCTTTTCTCTGTATTATATTGTTTCCTGTCTGCCTTGATTCCTGTCTTAGTTAATGTGGAGCTTCACCCAAAAAAAACAACGCTTTGCTTGTCTTTTTCCTCCCCTCTCGCTGCCACATTTGGTAACTTTTGGGGGGAAGAAGGTACCTGATTTTGACACATGTGCAGTAGGAAGGCTTCACTGCCGGTTTCCCATAGTCCAAAAGGCGGCGCCAGCACCCGATAACCCATTGAAAAATCGGCTAGGGTGAGGAGACCGCTGGATTCCTGGACAAGTATGTGCCCTAATATTAAAAGACAGCATTTGCAACTGCAGACTTTAACATTTTTGTGGGGATACCTCCTCTTTAAGCAGCAGCAAAGCCCATATGGACTGTGCACTGATTGTCTGTTCTGTAGGGCTATATGCAGAATTTACAACAGATCTAATATGCCAAGTGGCCATGTTAGGTCAACAATGTCACAAGCAACCCCACCCCTTTGTATACATGTAGCTGCAGGGTGGGGAATCTCTCACGAGCATCTCATTGGCCCAGTAATGACAGCTAACTTCCAGCTTTGGAAAAAGTCCGGTTTTGACTGAACCCAAGCTCAATGTGCAATATACAATATGCATAGAAATAATTTTAATGGCTTGAATTTCGCTTGTTGATATAAGGAACAAGAAGAAAATTCTACTCTATTTCTTTAACCGCTTGCCGACCGCCGCACGACTATTTACTGCGGCGGTCAGCCCCTCACAGGCAGAGTAACGTAGGGGTACGTCGCTAGCCTGTGAGGGTCTAGGGAGCGAGCGCACCCCCGGAGGCGCGCTCCCGCGCGGTCACAGACCCCCCCGTGCGTGTGACCGGCGGACCCGATGGCGATCGTCGGTGCAGAGGGAGAAAGGCAGGCGGCTGATGTAAACAAGCTGCCTGTCAGTCTCCCCTGTGTAGAAACAGTGATCATATGGTTCTACTATGTATGACCGTTGATCACTGTTCCTACAGCTCAAGCCACAGCCAATCACAGTAAGAATCACGCCCCTAGGGACACACACCACTCCTCCCTCTCAAAAAAAGTTAACCCCTTCACTGCCAGTGTAATTTTACAGTAACAGTGCATATGTATAGCACTGATTACTCTAGAAATGTCACTGGTAACCCCAAAAGTGTCAAAAATGTCAGTCAAGGGTCCGATCTGTCTGCCGCAATGTCGCAGTACCGCAAAAAAATCGCAGATTGCCGCCATTACGCGTTAAAAAAAAACAACAAAAATGACAAAAATCTTTCCCTATGTTAGGAAAACGTGATAACTTTTGCGCAAACCAATTGCGATTTTTTTTACCAAACATAGCTCTGTTTGTGGGAAAAAAAGGACGTCAAATTCGTTTAGGTACAGCTTCGCACGACTGTGCAATTGTCCGTTAAAGTCACGCAGTGCCGAATCGCAAAAAAAACCCTGGTCGGAATGGGGGTAAAATCTTCCGGGGCTTAAGTGGTTAAATATTCTCATCACTAATCTTGTCATTAATGTTTAGTGGGGTCGTGGCCAACTATTTAAAAATAAAACCCTTGTTCTGAAAATAAAACTTTTTACACATTCAACTGTTGTATGGTAACCTGTAGTGATTGGACAATAGAAGAACAAAAGCACACTGGTGAGGTCATCCCTGTGCTGTTCCCTACTATGACCATGTTCATAGACAGTATGACCACGTTCATAGACAGCTCTGTGCATTTTAATAGTGAGTGGCTGAGAGTGCTGCCTCTCCCTCTTGCACTCCATGTATTGCTGTGCAGGAGATTACAGGAGGTCGATATACAGTTGGTACGGAAAGTATTCAGACCCCCTTAAATTTTTCACTCTTTGTTATATTGCAGCCATTTGCTAAAATCATTTAAGTTCATTCTTCTTCCTCATGAATGTACACATAGCACCCCATATTGACGGAAAAACACAGAATTGTTGACATTGTTGCAGATTTATTAAAAAAGAAAAACTGAAATATCACATGGTTCTAAGTATTCAGACCCTTTGCTGTGACACTCATATATTTAACTCAGGTGCTTTCCATTTCTTCTGATCATCCTTGAGATGGTTCTACACCTTCATTTGAGTCCAGCTGTGTTTGATTATACTGATTGGACTTAATTAGGAAAGCCACACACCTGTCTATATAAGACATTCCAGATCACAATGCATGTCAGAGCAAATGAGAATCATGAGGTCAAAGGAACTGCCTGAAGAGCTCAGCGACAGAATTGTGGCAAGGCACAGATCTGGCCAAGGTTACAAAAAGATTTCTGCTGCACTTAAGGTTCCTAAGAGCACAGTGGCCTCATAATCCTCAAATGGAAGACGTTTGGGACGACCAGAACCCTTCCTAGAGCTGGCCGTCCGGCCAAACTGAGCTATCGGGGGAGAAGAGCCTTGGTGAGAGAGGTAAAGAAGAACCCAAAGATCACTGTGGCTGAGCTCCAGAGATGCAGTCAGGAGATGGGAGAAAGTTGTAGAAAGTCAACCATCACTGCAGCCCTCCACCAGTCGGGGCTTTATATGTGTCAAGTAGTGCAGCGCTATGAACAGCAAAATTAATTGTGCTTAAAACAATGCAGTATGGTGAGTTAATATGCAATTAATAACAATGCAATGTAATAAATCAATATGCATTAAGTCATGAGTCCATTCAGCATATGGAGATGGTAAAGAGTCCACTTAAGAATGAAGATCCCAAGATGTGGAAAGCAATGGAAAAACAGGCACCCGTGCAGATAGACAAGGTGGCAGCTTACCGCAATGCGTGGGCCTCCAAATTAATGGATGGGCCACTAAGAGCATAAGATTATAACTCCTGTGGGATGGACTCTCTCCTCTGCACGAACGGCCCAAGCTTGGCTAAATTGCATCAACCACTCACTCGCTCATAGATCCAGAAACGACTCCGATGTGTATGGCAATATGTGAAGGATAGAAGCATTCATAGCGTAATCCCGTATGATAGTAAAATCAGCTTTATTAAAAATTCTACTTACATGACAGTAGATAAGCATAAGCGAATAAATGTAAAAAGCGGCGTCCCGCTATAGTAAGCACGAAGCCGGCGTCCTGGGGGCGTGACAAGCGTGATGTCCGGAACCTCCCGACCGATTTCGTCAGAATGACGTCGTCAGGGGCGTGGTGACGACGCCCCTGATGACGTCATTCTGACGAAATTGACCCTAAGCACACAGCTAAAATAACGAAGGAGTGGCTTCACAACAACTCCGTTACTGTTCTTGAATGGCCCAGCCAGAGCCCTGACTTAAACCCAATTGAGCATCTCTGGAGAGACCTAAAAATGGCTGTCCACCAATGTTTACCATCCAACCTGACAGAACTGGAGAGGATCTGCAAGGAGGAATGGCAGAGGATCCCCAAATCCAGGTGTGAAAGACTTGTTGCATCTTTCCCAAAAAGACTCCTGGCTGTATTAGATCAAAAGGGGGCTTCTACTAAATACTGAGCAAAGGGTCTGAATACTTAGGACCATGTGATATTTCAGTTTTTCTTTTTTAATAAATCTGCAACAATGTCAACAATTCTGTGTTTTTCTGTCTCTGTCAGTATGGGGTGCTATGTGTACATTCATGAGGAAGAAGAATGAACCTAAATGATTTTAGCAAATGGCTGCAATATAACAAAGAGTGAAAAATTTAAGGGGGTCTGAATACTTTCCGTACCCACTGTAAATGGGGATTCAGGTATTCATCCTAGTTCTAAGTAAAAGAAGAAATGGTTTTCTAACAGATACATGTGTGTGTCATGGAGAAATCCCAGTCTTTGGAAGAAATCCACACAGCAGCCTTGGACCTTCTCCTTTTGATAACATGAAATACAGGAGAACCGTTCCATAGTTACAGGTTATGTAACATTTATAGTAGCATTGTCATTATTTCACAGAAAGCATTCATTCTCTACTATTCAATTCTTTCACCTTGTTTGTACATCGCCAGCAATGTCACCTTATTGTCATATTTCACATATGCTATGTACATTTCTGCTTTACCCATAATGAATACCTTACAGATAAAAAAAAAAAAGAACAGAAAAACAGACAGTAAAGCTGAATTCCAGGCACACAGCTAAAAGCTCAGCCTGTTGCTGAACAGTAAAAGAGCAACAACAGACTGATGAGATGTTCCCTGCCCTCTCCACGTATGTTCACACTATGACAGCTCTCAGCCTTCCCCTTTATGTTCCATCCTGTGGACTGTCACTCAGTGTGACATGCATGGTTATGGGCCTGTATTGTACCCGGTGATGTCAGGGGGCATGCAATCACTGGAGCTGGAGAGAAGAAGGAACAGGCACTGATCTGACAGCCTGAAGGAAGCATGTGGAAGTGGGGGATTGGGTAAGTAAGGGCTAGTTTACACTAGTATACAGATTAGGAGCTGCGCCAAATGTATGCAAAAATAATAATGATGAAACAATGAAGTCCAAAACAGTCTTATTAGTAAAGCTGGAAAAGAAAGGAAAAGACCAAATCCCGGCCAGCCAAACACCAGTGCATAGCAGGAAATCCTATTTACACCCTGTGCTGACACTCGTGGCTCCTTACCAGAAAATGTGACCCTCTTTTCACAGAGCGGTCAAACAAGCATCAGATGATAAGACACTTGGCCAAAATTGGTGGATCCTAATCAAATTCCCCAGCAGAGATAAGGCTTCATAGTATAGATGGATGGTAATTCTCAGAATCACATAATGCTGCCTCTGGCAAAATAGCCTCAGAAAGAGACAAAGGACAGCCAATAATGAAGTACGTATGAACATGCAAGATTTATTGAAAGTATTGCACTTACATGTACATCGTCATAACTAGGGATGATCGAACGGTTCGGGTCGACCATCGGTTCGACCCGAACATTGGATGTTCGATATTCGGCCGAATACCGAACTTTTTGCGGCAAAAGTTTGGTATTCGGCCACCAGAACCGCCCAAAATGCACTGGGACAGGAACTGGGCTTTAAAAGCCCGTGATTGGCCCAGAAACGTCTGCAAAAGCCAATGAGGGGGCAGGAGTCTCCTAGGAACGTGATTGGAGTGACTACGGGGACCAGAGGCCAATCAGGAGTGAATACGCCCCACACTATATAAGATGGCCCCGCCTAACCTCTAGCACAGTTATCCAGAGCCTGTTGAAGAGAGTTGAAGCAGTTCTGTCTGACTCCTGCTTGCTACACTACATTTCCTACATATCGAGTGGTTCTAAAGCTCCATATAGCAGAATTGTATTTAGCTTACAGCCAGTGTAGTTAGATACAGCGATTGTGCTGGTTCTTAGAGTTAAAAAAAAAAAAAAAAAAAAAACTTAAGGGACAGTGTCAGTCTTCTGCTGTATGGAGCTTTCTATTTAGTGGAAAGGGATATCTAGTGTAGTTAGGGAACTTTGTACTACATTAGTTAGATTTGAAAATTTAGTTTCTGTAGGGAAAGTGTGAGGGTTCTGTTTAGTGAGCACGTGGCACAGTGCTGCTGTATCACAGCAGGTATACGTGCTTGCTAGGCAGCAAAATACAGTGACAACTTAACGCCTGTTGTTCAAAGCGTTAGGTGCACTGTACAAAAGCCTTTGCAACTGTGCGTGACACGCAACTGCTGTGCTGTATCTAGCGACAACTGTGGGTCGCATAGCAGTGTGCGTTTTTCACCGCACACAGTTGCCAACGCATCAGTGACAACCTAACGCCTGTTGTTCAAAGCGTTAGGTCCACTGTGCAAAAGGCTTTGCTACTGTGCGTGAACCGCAACTGCTGTGCTGTATCCAGCGACAACTGTGGGTCGCATAGCAGTGTGCGTTTTTCACCGCACACAGTTGCCAACGCATCAGTGACAACTTAACGCCTGTTGTTCAAAGCGTTAGGTGCACTGTACAAAAGCCTTTGCAACTGTGCGTGACACGCAACTGCTGTGCTGTATCCAGCGACAACTGTGGGTCGCATAGCAGTGTGCGTTTTTCACCGCACACAGTTGCCAACGCATCAGTGACAACCTAACGCCTGTTGTTCAAAGCGTTAGGTCCACTGTGCAAAAGGCTTTGCTACTGTGCGTGAACCGCAACTGCTGTGCTGTATCCAGCGACAACTGTGGGTCGCATAGCAGTGTGCGTTTTTCACCGCACACAGTTGCCAACGCATCAGTGACAACTTAACGCCTGTTGTTCAAAGCGTTAGGTGCACTGTACAAAAGCCTTTGCAACTGTGCGTGACACGCAACTGCTGTGCTGTATCCAGCGACAACTGTGGGTCGCATAGCAGTGTGCGTTTTTCACCGCACACAGTTGCCAACGCATCAGTGACAACCTAACGCCTGTTGTTCAAAGCGTTAGGTCCACTGTGCAAAAGGCTTTGCTACTGTGCGTGAACCGCAACTGCTGTGCTGTATCCAGCGACAACTGTGGGTCGCATAGCAGTGTGCGTTTTTCACCGCACACAGTTGCCAACGCATCAGTGACAACTTAACGCCTGTTGTTCAAAGCGTTAGGTGCACTGTACAAAAGCCTTTGCAACTGTGCGTGACACGCAACTGCTGTGCTGTATCCAGCGACAACTGTGGGTCGCATAGCAGTGTGCGTTTTTCACCGCACACAGTTGCCAACGCATCAGTGACAACCTAACGCCTGTTGTTCAAAGCGTTAGGTCCACTGTGCAAAAGGCTTTGCTACTGTGCGTGAACCGCAACTGCTGTGCTGTATCCAGCGACAACTGTGGGTCGCATAGCAGTGTGCGTTTTTCACCGCACACAGTTGCCAACGCATCATTGAGAAATATGCCTGGTAGACCAAGAAAAGGCATACGTGGCCCTGCTGCGGAAAGGGGCACAGCTTCTAGGGTGTCTAGAGGCAGGGGTGGACGTGGTGGTCAGTCCTCAGCCAGGCCACCATTTGGATTGTTCTCCGGCAGTGGCCAAGCTATACGTCCACAGTATGTACAGGAGGTGGTGGACTATATGAACAAACCCTCATCATCGGCATCATCTGCAACTACAGTGACCCAGGCAGAGAAAAGTGGTCAGTCTTCTGCAGTTGTCAGAACAAATACAGATGAGTCCATGTCCACCTCATGTCCTCCCTTAGACCCAATTTCAGACATGGCAGAGGAGTCAGCTGAGCTGTTTGACCACAGTGTCGGCCATCTACTCCAGCCTGATGCTCAGTCCTTTATGGAGTCTGATGTTGGGTCTGAGTTTGAGGAGGAGGCAGAGCAAACAAGAGGGGAGAGCAGACGGCCCGCTCCATCTAAGGCCGCACCTGTTGTCTCCCAGGCCAGGCCTGATGCTCAGTCTTTGATAGAATCAGATGTTGGGTCTGAGGTTGAGGAGGAGGCAGAGCAAACAAGAGGGGAGAGCAGACGGCCCGCTCCATCTAAGGCCGCACCTGTTGTCTCCCAGGCCAGGCCTGATGCTCAGTCTTTGATGGAGTCAGATGTTGGGTCTGAGGTTGAGGAGGAGGCAGAGCAAGCAAGAGGGGAGAGCAGACGGCCTACTCCATCTAAGGCCGCACCTGTTGTCTCCCGGGCCACTATACACACCTCATCTTGCTGGGCCTTTTTTGAGACATCCCATGCAGATAAAACAGTTGCGATCTGCAAGATTTGTAAGAAGGGTATAAAACGTGGCAAAAATGTCAACCACCTGGGTACAAGCTGCCTAAACAGGCATTTGACAACCCACCACTCGGCCCGTTGGCAGGAGCATTTAAAGAACCCACAAAAGGGCCAAAGATTGGTCGGTCGGCCTCCTAGTTCTCCTCGCGCTCCTCCTCATGCTCCATCTGCTCCACCTGCTCCACCTGCACATCAGTCTGTTCCTGGCCCTGCTATAGTCACTCGTCACCTGTTGGCAGCCTCCACTGGCAGGGATGATGATATAGCAGGCAGTGTCGCATCTACCTCCAGCACACCACCAGCTGTATCATCTAGACGCCAAATTTCGATTCCACACATGCTGGAACGAAAAAAAATGTATACTCCCCGCCACCCACATGCCCAGCGTCTAAACAGTAGTTTGGCTAAACTACTGGCTCTGCAACTATTACCATTTAACCTGGTAGAGTCTGCTCCCTTCCGTGACTTCGCAAAATGTGCAGTTCCACAGTGGCAGGTGCCAAGTCGGCATTACTTTTCCCGTAAGGCCCTGCCATCCCTATACCAACATGTGGAAGGCAATGTAGTGTCATCCCTGGCCAAGTCAGTCAGCCGTAAGATACACTTGACGGCTGACACTTGGTCAAGCAAACATGGGCAGGGACGGTACATTTCTGTCACTGCTCACTGGGTGACACTGCTTGCCAGTGGAAGGGATTGTAGCCAGGGCTCGGTGCTGCAGCCAGTGTTGCCCCCACGTCTGCAAACAGCTGGTGGTGTCGCTGATCCGGGTAGATCGATCACTTCTACCCCCTCCTGCTCCTCCTCCTCTACCTCCTCCATGCCCTCCTCTGCAGAATGGTCCTTTGAATATGATGAGATACCACGTAAACGTTCAAAGGGCTATTCTATGTCTCAGGCCAAAAGGTGTCACGCAGTGCTGCAGCTTGTGTGTCTAGGGGACAGGCAGCACACTGCCCCTCAGATTCTTGGGGCTCTGCAGGCACAGGCCCAGAGGTGGTTGACACCACGCCAGCTGCAGCCAGGGATGGTGGTTACTGATAATGGGTCAAACCTCCTGGCCGCCCTTCGTCAGGGAAAGTTAACCCATGTGCCATGCCTGGCGCATGTCCTGAATCTCGTGGTACAGCGGTTTTTGAACTCGTACCCGGGAATGCAGGATGTGCTAAGGATGGCAAGAAGGGTGTGCAGTCACTTCAGGCGGTCGTACAGTGCCACTGCACGTTTGGCCGAAGTGCAGCGCGAGTTTCACCTGCCGGTACACCGCCTCATCTGTGACATGCCCACCCGCTGGAACTCCACCTTGGCTATGCTGCAGCGCCTGTACACGCAGCAGAGGGCCCTCAATGAATACCTATGCGAGTACGGCACCAGCACTGGCTCTGCGCGCCTGGGCTTCTTTTCACCACGGCAGTGGCTTTTGATTAAGGATGCATGCGCTGTCCTCTCGCCATTTGAGGAGGCCACAAGGATGATCAGCCGGGACAGCGCATGCATCAGTGACACCCTACCGGTACTGTTTTTGTTGGAGCACACTCTGCGTGGCATTATGGACAGGGCACTGGAGGCAGAGCAGCAGGAGGAAGAGGAGGACTTCCTTGCCTCTCAAGGCCCCCTTTATCCTGAGAATCCTGACCCCATTATGCCTAGCTCCCAGAGGCCCTAGCAGGATCCAGGGGTGGAAGAGGAGGAGGAGGACGATTCTGCGGGAACTTTTGCAGGGTTTGAGGAGGAGGAGGAGGAAGACATGCGGCAATCTGCAAGGCCTAGTTTGACTCCCTCGGGACACTTTGGAGTAGTACGTGGCTGGGAGGAGGAGGAGCCCGTTGAAGATAATGTCGTTATGAGTGACCCCGAGGAGTCAGCTTCTCAGGCCTTCGCTAATTTGCGACGCATGGGAAACATCATGCTCCAGAGCCTGCGAAAGGACCCCAGAATCAAGGCCATTAAAGAGACTAACCACTATTGGTTGGCCACCCTACTTGACCCCCGGTACAAGTGTAAAGTCTCTGAGCTTTTCCCATCCACCCATAGAGTCCACAGGATCAAATCCCTTGAGGACAGTCTCAAGAGGAATCTGGTGAACATGTTCCCCGACTCCCGTAGGGTGCAGGGGCGGGGACAACCTACCATGGATTCTACTGGTGGTCACGAGAGGAGCGTTGGAGAAGGCGTGCGGTTGACGGATGCCTTTCGGTCTTTTTTTAGTCCTCACCGCCCAGGCCTCTCAGCTGCCACATCGCATCGACACCGTCTGCATCACATGGTGGACGATTACGTGAGGGCACAAAGTGACACAGAGGGCTTTTCATGTGACGAATCCGATCCACTGGCATACTGGGTCTTAAGATTAGACCACTGGCCAGAACTGGCCCAGTATGCCATGGAGTTGTTGGCCTGCCCTGCTTCCAGTGTCCTATCGGAACGGGCATTCAGCGCAGCAGGAGGATTCGTCACAGACCATCGAACTAGACTCTCCACCGACTCAGTCGACCGTTTGACATTCATTAAGATGAATCAGTCGTGGATATCAAGCTTTGATGCACCTGATGCAGACCTTGTAGACTAGGCTATCGTTGTGATGTGGCAGTTGAGCCTCAGTTTAAGCCTGGACCATGGTGCCACCCTCAAACCCTCCTCTCATTCTCTTTACGTTCACAGAACCTCATTTTGGTTATGACAAAAACGACAATGTTTGCGCACCTGTTCCACAGGTGCACACCTTTACAATTTTTGGGCCTCCTTCAACGCCAGCTCTTTGGGGTTAAGGTGGGGAGGCTATGCTAAAACAAAAACGACAATGTTTGCGCACCTGTTCCACAGGTGCACACCTTTACAATTTTTGGGCCTCCTTCAACACCAGCTCTTTGGGGTTAAGGTGGGGAGGCTATGCTAAACAAAAACTACCATGTTTGCGAACCTGTTCCACAGGTGCACACCTTTACAATTTTTGGGCCTCCTTCAAAGCCAGCTCTTTGGGGTTATGGTGGGGAGGCTCCGCCAACACCAAAACTACCATGTTTGCGCACCTGTTCCACAGGTGCACACCTTCATAATTTTTACGCCTTCTTCAACACCAGCTCTTTGGGCTTACAGTGGTATGGCTCCGCCAACACCCAAACAACAATTTTTGCGCACCTGTCACACAGATGCATATCATTGTAATTTTTTTCCTTACAAAGGCAATTATTGCTTTCATTACCAGCACTTTCATAGGGATATGGTGTCAAGGCATCGTCCGCACCACCAAATGCCCAATTTTTAAGCATCCTTTACTTCTATTCAAAGTCAAGAGACAACAGTATTCATCCAAAACATCTCTAATCTTGTTCACTCTGCACTACATTGTGGCCCCTACCCCTAACCCTCAATGTATCCGTGCATATATGTCTGTTTCTTGTGAGATTTCAAGTTAAAGTGCACCAAACACCATTTTACATGAAATAAAGTGCAATTACATACATCTTTGGACTTCTTGAAACATTTGGTAATAAAAGCCCCATTGTGGAAATACACCCGTTAATTATATGCACATTTAAAGAGACAGCACCTTTTTCCAAAAAAACCTCTAATCTTGTTCCCAGTGCACTGCATTATGTCCCCATCATACACATTGGCTGAGCCGTTGATTAGGAGCAAAAGAAAGGTGCGGTTAAGCAAAAAAGTCATTTTTGAAGGTTTGGTATGCTGTAATTCTGGTTCTGGACATGCTACAGAGCTGAAACTTCACAGGTACACCTTTTAGACCCCCCAGACACTAAATCCAAAGAAATCTCTTTTTTTTTTTTTTTTTTTTAATTTTTTCAATAATTGGCTATCTATCAAAAACGACAATTTTTAAGAACTTTTTTTTGTGTGATTAATAGTCCCTGGGGCATGACCCAGAACCCTAGGCACTTTTTAGGGGCATTTATTGGGTTTTAGGGCTTAAAAATGGTGTTTTTTGATTACAGAAGTTCGGGTCCCATTGATTTCAATGGGGTTCTGAAATCCGAACCGAACTTTCGTGAAGTTCGGGTGTTCTGGTCGAACCGAACTTTTCAAAAGTTCGATCATCCCTAGTCATAACATCAGCATTGTATTTATCCACTTAAGCCCCGGAAGATTTTACCCCCTTCCTGACCAGGGCATATTTTGCGATTCGGCACTGCAAGAATTTAACGGACAATTGCGCGGTCGCGCGACGCTGTACCTAAACGAATTTGGTGTTCTTTTTTTCCCCACAAACAGAGCTTTCTTTTGGTGGTATTTGATCACCTGTGCGATTTTTTGATCATGCGCTATAATCAAAAAAAGAGCGTCAATTTTGCAAAAATAACAATATTTTTCAAATTTTTTTTATTTGAAATTCCCAAAATAAAAAATGTAAAAATCTAAATTTTTTAACATTTTAGGCCAATTTTTATTTACCATATGTTTGGTAAAAAAAATCGCAAAAAGCGTATTTTGATTGGTTTGCGCAAAAATTATTGCGTTTACTAACATAGGGAAAGATTTTTGTCATTTTTTTTTTTTTTTTTTTTTAAACACGTAATGGCGGCGATCTGCAATTTTTTTTGCGGGACTGCGACATTGGGGGCGGACAGATCGGACCCTTGACTGATATTTTTGACACTTTTGTGGTTACCGGTGACATTACTGCAGTAATCAGTGCTATTGCTATACATATGCACTGTTACTGTAAAAATGACACTGGTAGTGAAGGAGTTAACTGTATTGGAGAGGGAGGGGTTAAGTGTGTCCTAGGGGCGTGATTCTAACTGTGATTGGCTCTGGCTTTATGTGTAAGCACAGTGATCAACGGTCCTACATAGCAGAACCGTATGATCACTATTCATACACAGGGGAGACTGACAGGCGGCTTTGTTTACATTAGCCGCCTGCCTTTCTCCCACTGTCACGGACATCGGGTCCGCCGGGCACACGCGCGGGGGGGTCCGTGACCGCGCGGGAGCAGGAGCGTGCATCCGGCGCGCGCTCGCTCCCAAAACCCTTACAGGCTAGCGACGTAGCCCTACGTCGCTTTGCCTGTGAGGGGCTGACTGCCAACGTAAATAGTCCTGCGGCAGTCGGCAAGTGGTTAAAAAGACCGCGGTGTGTGGCATGCTCCACATCGATACGTCCGTAAATCTTGTATGTTCATACGTACTTCACTATTGGCTGTCCTTTGTCTCTTTCTGAGGCTATTTTGCCAGAGGCAGCATTATGTGATTCTGAGAATTACCATCCATCTATACTATGAAGCCTTATCTCTGCTGGGGAATTTGATTAGGATCCACCAATTTTGGCCAAGTGTCTTATCATCTGATGCTTGTTTGACCGCTCTGTGAAAAGAGGGTCACATTTTCTGTAAATAGGATTTCCTGCTATGCACTGGTGTTTGGCTGGCCGGGATTTGGTCTTTTCCTTTCTTTTCCAGCTTTACTAATAAGACTGTTTTGGACTTCATTGTTTCATCATTATTATTTTTGCATACATTTGGCACAGCTCCTAATCTGTTTACAATTTTCTATGGGACTGTGATCTACCTATAGAGCTGCTGCCTTTAGTATACAGTATGTATGCTTTGCTAAATTTTATTTCTTGAGCGCAAATATTTTTTCTGTTTTTGTATAGTTTACACTATTGTTAGCCCTCTGAGGAACAATCCACAGTGCATTATACTGCCCGCTGAGCATGGCAAGGGGAATACACCTCCATCCACTGTCTTTGTAGCTTAAGAGGGAGCATTTAGGGGTAGTAAAAATGGGGCACTACCACCCAAAAACCGCAACCCATTTAATGCAATGCAATGCAGTTGCTGCATAGTAGTGCAATATTTAGGGTATAAAACAGTTGGTATGTTGCTTTCACACCTCCTGCCAAATGCCTCAGCGGCAGTCCTTGCTGCATATGTACATAAGCCCTTATTCTATCCAAAATGCCTTTAGTTCTACTAAATCATGAATAATTGTGTTTTTCTGATTTCAAGACACTTGAATTAACTTCAGTACAAGTGTCAGAGGAACTTTTTGACACAAAAACACAATTATTAATGAATGGTCCTTCTCTAGTTGTGGGGAATGATGATTTTTGAGAGTGGCCCTGTATATATATTTTATACACTATATTACCAAAAGTATTGGGACGCCTGCCTTTACACCCACGTGAACTTTAATGGCATCCCAGTCTTATGCCCCGTACACACGTACCGATCGTCGGCCGAACGATCGGCCGTCTTTTGTCCCCGGGCTGTCGTGTCCGCTGAAAAGGGCAAAAGACTGCACAAGAATTTTGTCTGCCGACTACAGCCGACTGCAGAAGTGATGTCATGTGATGGTTAACTTTCCCTGTGTTTTTCTTTTCTGAGCATGCCCAGTCTTGCAAATCTGCTGTCTGTCGGCCGAATTCTGTACTGACTGGCGAACAATCGGCCATTCTGGTGTCGGCATACAAAAATTTTAATGCTTGCACAACAGATTATTTTCGGCCGAAAGTGCACTGTCGGCTGTCGGAAGCATCATACTAACAAGCATACAATCGGCCGATCGTTCGTCGGCCGAAGCTTTTCGGCCGACAATCTGCACGTGTGTACGGGCCTTAAGTCCATTTGGTTCAATATTGAGTTGGCCCACCCTTTGCAGCTATAACAGCTTCAACTCTTCTGGGAAGGCTGTCCACAAGGTTTAGGAATGTGTCTGTGCAGGTCAGTCAAGTTCCTTCACCCCAAACTCACTCATCCATGTCTTTATTGAACTTGCTATGTGCACTGGTCCAAATCATTTGGTGGAGGGGGGATTATGGTGTGGGGTTGTTTTTCAGGGATTGGGCTTGGCCCCTTGGTTCCAGTAAAGGGAACTCTAAAGGCATCAGCATACCAAGACATTTTGGACAATTTCATGCCCCCAACTTTGTGGGAACAGTTTGGGGATGGCCCCCTACTTTTCCAACACGACTGCACACCAGTGCAAAAAGCAAGGTTCATAAAGACAAGAAGAAGAATGAGTGAGTTTGGGGTGGAGGAACTTGACTGGCCTGCCCAGAGTCCTGACCTCAATCTGGTAGAACACCTTTGGGATGAATTAGAGTGGAGACTGTGAGCCATGCCTTCTCATCCACATCAGTGCCTGACCTCAAAAATAAGCTTCTAAAAGAATGGTCAAACATTCCCATAGACACACTCCTAAACCTTGTGGACAGCCTTCCCAGAAGAGTTGAAGCTGTTATAGCTGCAAAGGGTGGGCCAACTCAATATTGAACCCTACGGATTATGACTGAGATGCCATTACAGTTCATGTGCATGTAAAGGCAGGTGTCCCAATACGTTTGGTAAATTAGTGTGTCTATCTATCGATCTTTCTATCTATATACAGAGCTTTTTTCTCAGAGAATAAGTGCAGGAACTCCCCCCTTCTGAGTCACCCCTTGTCTCCATCCACTATCCACCTCTGAGAACTGTCCCTTGGTTCCACCCCCTACCCACGTCCTACGCACAACAAAATACCTCACCCAGCAACAAATGATCCACCCCAGCAACATTAGACCCCCTCCAGTAGCAACAACGGCTATCCCAGCAACCAGTATCTGTGTATCTGTTTTCCCCATAATGGCTTTACATCCACTGAAGTATGCTATAAGCATTTTTTTTTTTGTAGAGCAGTGTAGGGTCTGGCTATGGAGGGTTTACTTTACAATTGGATGGTTTAACCACTTAAGGACTGGAAGATTTTACCCCCTTAACCACTAGACAACCGCCTGCCGCAGATATAGGCAGGCAGCCGCTCTGGGGCGAAACTTTGTACATGTACGACGCTTGCTCTGTAGAGTGTAGGGGTCGAGCGCGCGCCGGCGTCGCCCCCGCTCGTCAGTGGGGAAGCTGGCGCGTGGGTTAGACGGCTCCAATTGCCGCCTGACACTCTCGATCTCTCCCGTAGAGAAAAGGAAGGACGGCTGATGTAAACACAGCCGCCCGTCCTTCTGCCTGCAAAGATCATAGAGACCATGTGATCCTGCTATATAGGATCACATGTCTCTGTGATCATTTCAAAAGCCCAACCCCCCCCCCCCCCCCCACAGTTAGAATCACTCCCCTAGGGTCACATTTAACCTCTTGATCACCAAATACTGTTAACCTCTTCCCTGCCAGTGTCATTATTACAGTAACAGTGCATATTTTTAGCACTGATTACTGTAGTAATGTCACTGGTACTCCCAAAAGTGTAAAAAATGTCAGTTAGGAGTCCGATCTGTCCGCCGCAATGTCGCATTCCCGCAAAAAATTGCAGATCGCCAACATTACTAGTAAAAAAAAAAACAATAAAAATTACATAAATCTTTCCGTTAAAGTCACGCAGTGCCGAATCGCAAAATAGGGCCTAGTCATTAAGCAGGAAAATCTTCCAGTCTAGAAGTAGTTAATGCCATTTTTTGCAATTTGGCATTGCGTGACTTTAACTAACAATTGCGCAGTTATGCAATGCTGTACCCAAACAAAATGTACGTCTTTTTTTCAATACAAATAGAGCTTTCTTTTTGGGGTATTTGATCACCTCTGCGGTCTTTATTTTTTGCAATATAAATTAAAAAAGACTGAACATTTTGAGAAAAAATAAAATTTTCTACTTTTTCTTACAAAAAATATCAAATAAACTAAATTTTTGTCATACATTTAGGCCAAAATGTGTTTAGCTACATGTCATTGATAAAAAAAAAATCTCAATAAACGTATATTTATTGGTTTGCACAAAAGTTATAGCGTCTACAAACTATGGTGTAAATACTGTTGTTTTTGCAGCTTTTACTTTCTGGCTGCCTATCTCATTTCTTGAAGTGCTAAAATGGCAGGGCAGTACAACCCCCCCCCCCCCAAATTACCCCTTTTTGGAAAGTAGACACCCCAAGGAATTTTCGGAGACGCATTCAGAGCCCATTGAATATTGAATTTTTTTGTCACAGGTGTTTAAAAAATGACAAAAAAAATTTACACAAAGTTGTCATTGAAATTATATATTGCTCACACGTGCCATGGGTATATGAGGAATGACAGCTTCGGAGGCCATGCGTAAAGTAGACACCTTAACCACTTAACTGACCAGGGCCTATTTTGCGATTCGCACTGCATGACTTTAACGGACAATTGCGCGGTCGTGCGGCGCTGTACCTAAACTAATTTAACGTCCTTTTTTTTCCACAAACAGAGCTTTCTTTTGGTGGTATTTGATCACCTGTACGATTTTTTGATCATGCGCTATAAACAAAAAAAGAGTGTCAATTTTGCAAAAATAACAATATTTTTCACATTTTTTTATATGAAATTCCCCCCAAAAAATGTAAAAATCTAAATTTTTTAACAGTTTATTTTTTATGCTACATATTTTTGGTAAAAAAAAATCGCAAAAAGCGTATTTTGATTGGTTTGTGCAAAAGTTATTGTGTTTACTAACTAAGGGAAAGATTTTTGTCATTTTTGTTGTTTTTTTTTAAACGCATAATGGCGGCGATCTGCGATTTTTTTTTGCGGGACTGCGTCATTGCGGCGGACAGATCGGACCCTTGACTGACATTTTTGACACTTTTGGGGTTACCAGTGACATTACTACAGTAATCAGTGCTATACATATGCACTGTTACTGTAAAAATGACACTGGCAGTGAAGGGGTTAACTTTTTTTGAGAGGGAGGGGTTAAGTGTGTCCCTAGGGGTGTGTTTCTAACTGTGATTGGCTGTGGCTTGAGCTGTAAGAACAGTGATCAACGGTCCTACATAGCAGAACCGTATTATCACTATTCTTACACAGGGGAGAATGACAGGCGGCTTGTTTACATTAGCCGCCTGCCTTTTTCCCGGTGTAACGGACGATCACGAGTGCCCGGCGGACATTGGGTCCCCGAGCACACGTGCGGGGGGTCCGTGACCGAGCGGGAGCACACGCTCGCTCCCCAGAGTCTCACAGGCTAGTGACGTACCGATACGTCACTTTGCCTATGAGGGGCTGACCGCCGCAGTATATGTACTTGCGGCGGTCGGCAAGTGGTTAAGCAATTTGCTGAGAGGCATGTTGAGTATTTTGCAGATCTCGCTTTTTGTCACAAAGTTTTGAAAATTGAAAAAAGAAAAGAAAAAACATTTTAATTTTCTTTCTTCATTTTCCAAAACAAATGGGAGCTGCAAAATACCCACCATTCCTCTTAGCAAATACCTTGGGGTGTCTACTTTCCAAAAAGGGGTAATTTTGGGGGTTTTGTGCTATCTTGGAATTTCATGGCCTCAGAAACTGTGATAGGTAGTGAGGAGTGAAATCAGCAATTTACGCCCTTAGAAAGCCTGAAGGCAGTGATTGGTTTTTTGGGGTCCTGTACACGGCTAGACTGCCAAAAAGTCTCACACATGTGGTATCCCCGTACTCAGGAGAAGCAGCAGAATGTATTTTGGGGTGTCATTTTACATATACCCATGGCATGTTTGAGCAATATATCATTTAAATGACAACTTTGTGTAAAGAAAAATAAAAAAATGCTGCCACATTCCTGATACTTGTGGCAAAATATAAAATATTCCATGGTCTCAACATGCCTCTCAGCAAATAGCTCGGAGTGTCTACTTTCCAAAATGGGGTTATTTGGGGGGGGGGTTGTGCTTTCTTGACATTTCAGGGCCTGCAAAACTGTGATAGGTAGTGAGGAGGTAAAGTAAACAATTTATGCCCTTAGAAAACCTGAAGGCTGTGATTGGTTTTTGGGGTCCTGTACACAGTTAGTTACATAGTTACATAGTTACATAGTAGGTGAGGTTGAATAAAGACAATAGTCCATCCAGTTCAACCTGTGTAGGTGTGTGTGGCTGTAATCATCTCACATAGCCCTGAATGTTCTGATCCTTGAGATGTACATCTAAGAGTCTTTTGAAAGCCACCATACTTCCCGCAGAAACCACCTCTTGTGGTAGAGAATTCCACAATCTTGTAGCCCTAACAGTAAAGACCCCCCCACGTTGCCTGAGGTTAAAACGCTTCTCCTCTAATCACATTGTATGCCCTCGAGTCCTCATGCAATCCCTTCGACTGAACAGCTATTTTTCTAAGCTGAGATCCCCATTGAGATATTTATAAATTGCTATCATGTCCCCCCTCAGGTGTCTCTTCTCCAGGGAGAATAAATCAAGTGATTGCAGACGCTCTTCATAATTAAGGTCCTCCAATCCCCTAATCAGTTTAGTTGCCCTTCTCTGGACTTTCTCCAGCTCCAACACATCCCTCCTGAGGACTGGCGACCAGAACTGGACAGAATACTCCAGATGTGGTCGGACCAGAGTTTTATAAAGTTTTATAAAGTGGAAGGATTATAGTCTTATCTCTGGAATACATCCCTTTCTTTATGCATGCTAATATTCTGGTGGCTTTGGCAGCTGGCTATGGCAGTTAGGCTGCCAAAAAGTCTCACATGGGGTATCCCTGTACTCAGGAGAAGGCATCAGAATGTATTTTGGGGTGTCATTCCACATATACCCATGGCATGTGTGAGCAATATATCATTTAGTTTGATGGAAATGTATACCGCGCCAAACACTTAAAAACAGCAGCCAGCAAAAACAAACAACAATTTGTGAAAATGAATAAATGGATAAAAATGCAGCGCTGCTAAAACGATATAAAGTGCGAATCAATGCTTACATGAAAGCAAAACCCAGTAAATCATGCAAACCAATGAAAAAATGTGCAAAAACACATAGATAAAAATCAAACCAATTTACACTTTGCAATGATAGGCAAGTGCATATGCAAAACTATGTTAATAAAGTGCATCATGTGCTTATATATGAAAACATATGCATAAAATCTGTGCCAACGCATGTGCAAAAATATGCATATATAAAGTGCATATGTGTGAAAAATAGGAAAAATATTTTTTTCAAAATTGTGCAAACATATGTGCAAAAATATGCATGTATAAAGTGCATATGTGTTTAAGAAATAATTAGTCCATCAAGGAAAAAGTTCATGTTCCATCCACCAAAAGGTGCAGAGTGCAGATGAACGCTCCTTAGATGATCCTAGATGTGTGACCACCACCAATATTGTAAGTGAATCGGAGGCTTACCAGATACTAGGGACCCAACAAAGCATATACTTTTTGATGTCACAGATCTTCCATAGAGAGGCATAAACTCATTTTTTCACAAATCACGATAGGATAATCTTTGGTTCCTATTTTCCTTCTGTGGGCACCAAAGATTATCCTATCGTGATTTGTGAAAAGATGGGTTTATGCCTCTCTATGGAAGATCTGTGACATCTGCCCTAAGGATCATTTACCTTTGTGTCAGCCTGAATGACCCAAAAAGTATATGCTTTGTTGGGTCCCTAGTATCTGGTAAGCCTCCGATTCACTTACAATATTGGTGGTGGTCACACATCTAGGATCATCTAAGGAGCGTTCATCTGCATTCTGCACTTTTTGGTGGATGGAACATGAACTTTTCCTTGATAAATATATCATTTGGTGACAAAAAAAATTGTAATTTTCCCGAAACTTGTGGAAAATATAAAATATTCCATGGACTCAACATGCCCTTTTAGGAATAAGCTTGGGGTGTTTACTTTCCAAAAAGGGGTCATTTGAGGGGTGTTTGAACTGTCCTGGCATTTAATGCCCAATATTAGAAGCTTATGCCACACATCACACTCTTCTAACCACTTGAAGACCCAACCTTTTTTGACACTTTTTGTTTACATGAAAAAAATATTTTATTTAGTAGAAAATTACTTTGAACACCCAAACATTATACATTTTTTAAAAGCAGAGGCCCTACAGAGCAAAATGGTGCGTGTTGCAATTTTTTTTGTCACGCGGTATTTGTGCAGAGATTTTCCAAATTTTTTGGGGGAAATAAAAATATTTTTTTAGATACACTATATATTGCCCAATTGCTTGGTAAAATATAAAAGATGATCTTATGCCGAGTACATAGATACCACACATGACATGCTTTAAAATTGTTAAATTAAAAATACGCCGGTGCAGCAGCAAAAAATAATGTACATTTTTAAAAGCCTTTACAGGCTACCACTTTTACTGCAGGAATTACTACCCTCTATATGACGTTCGCTACCATACCTCACATGCATGGTGCAGTTGCTGTTTACCCATGACACCAGACAGACGATTGCGTTCGCTTTGTGGGCAAACATGGGAGACAGGGGTGCGTGAATTTTTTTTACATTTTTTTTAATTATTATTTTTTTTTGCTTTTTTATTTTATTTTATTTTATTTTGACATCTTTCCTTTCATTTTCTTTTAAATCATTTTTATTGTTATCACAGGGAATTTTAAATATCCCCTATGATAGCAAAAAGTAGTGACAGGTACTCTTTTTTAAAAAAAAAGTGGTCTCTTTTAGATCTCTCCTCTGCCCTTAACCACTTGCCAAGTACATATACTGCGGCGGTCAGCCCCTCACAGGCAAAGTGACGTATGGGTACGCCACTAGCCTGTGAGGCTCTGGGGAGCGAGCGCTCGGTCACGGACACCCCCCCCCCCCCCCGCGCGTGTGCCCGGCGGACCCGATGTCCGCCAGGCACTCGCGATCGTCCGTGACAGCGGGAGAAAGGCAGGCGGCTGATGTAAACAAGCCGCCTGTCATTCTCCCCTGTGTAAAAACAGTGATCATACGGTTCTACTATGTAGGACCGTTGATCACTGTTCCTACACTTCAAGCCACAGCCAATCACAGTAAGAATCACGCCCCTAGGGACACACACCACCCCTCCCTCTCAAATAAAGTTAACCCCTTCACTACCAGTGTAATTTTACAGTAAAAGTGCATATGTATAGCACTGATTACTGTACTAATGTCACTGGTAACCCCAAAAGTGTCAAAAATGTCAGTCAAGGGTCTGATCTGTCCGCCGCAATGTCGCAGTCCCGCAAAAAAATCGCAGATCGCCGCTATTACGCGTTAAAAAAAAAAACAACAAAAATGACAAAAATCTTTCCCTTAGTTAGTAAACGCAATAACTTTTGCGCAAACCAATCAAAATATGCTTTTTGCCATTTTTTTTACCAAAAATTTGTAGCAGAAAACAAATTGGCCTAAAATGTTAAAAAATTTAGATTTTTACATTTTTTTGGGGGGGAATTTCATACACTCCCACTGCTTGTAAAAGCAATCTAGTAGGATTGCTTTTACGTGAAAGCTGACCGCCAGCTTAACAAAAACAATACCAAGATGATGCCTATACCTGTAGGCATCATCCCGGTATTACCAAGCTCAAAGTCCAGTGACGTACCAGAACATTGCTGGTCCTTGTTGGCCATAAATGTAATGTTCTTTCTTTTCATGCAGCCTGTGGGCTGAACGAAAAAAAGAGAACCTAACAGATTCCTCCATTCACATCGATGGATGTGGATAAAGAAATTTTTGCTAGAAAAAGTGTGTGGCATGCCCACCATTAGACTGCCCTGCATCCACCCACTTCTAATGATGGGGATACATGCAATATTCTTTTTTTTTTCTTCAGAACAACAGATTGCTCCATTCACATCGATTGTGCAAGAAACCTCTGCCAAAAAAAGTGAAAAAAATATTTGCCAAAGCATAAGGGTGATACGCCCACTGACCACCCCAGGCCCCATGCTTCCCCTAAGGTGGAGAGTCAAGGAAAGAAGTCCTGCTGGAGGGAGATGGAGTCTGACCCTCAGAGGATCTTGTTACTCTCTTGGAAGGAGGATACTAAAAAATACCCACTGCCTGGCAGTGAAGCTCAAAAGACCGTTCTGCCAGTGATTACCTGATGGTCCTTTTTTTTTGCAATGCACCGTGGTCCTGATTATTAGGGATAGACAGATGTGTTTTTTTTCAGGGCCGATATCAATACCGATATATTGGTCACAACGTATCGGTATCGGCTGTTATCGGCTGATATTTTGTACATTAAAGGTTTTAAAAAATAATTAAAATCACTAGAATTAAAAATCACTAATCCAACCCCCCCCACCCCACCACCACCGCTGTCACTAATCCCACCCCCTCACCACCACCACCGGTGTCAATAATCCCCCCACCACCACCACCGCTGTCACTAATCCTACCCCCCACCACCACCGTTGTAACTAATCCCATCCCCCTCACCACCACCACCACTATCACTAATACCACCCCACCCCACCACCACCGCTGTCACTAATCCCACCCCCTCACCACCACCACCGCTGTCACTAATTCCACCCCCCCACCACCACCACCGCTAGACCATAGAGATAATTGGAGCCATTTTGGTCTCCAATCAGCTCTATGACCAGCTGACGGAACTACCAGCTGCAGTCTCGGGATACCCGGTGGGACAGAGGAGCACGAGAAAATCGTGGAAGGCAGCGGGAGGGGGGCGTCCCCTCCCACTGCTTGTAAAAACAGTCTAGCGGCTAATTATCTAGTAAAACTGCGGCGAGTGGTTGGCAGCTGGTTAAGAATCTGTTGCTGCCAAAGTGACAGGTTCCTAAAAAAGCGGTAAGTCAGTAATGTTATAGACACTGGCCAAATACTCGCCTGAAATAGGTGCAGGGAGTTCTTAAAGGAACTACTGCTAGAAATCTGTTGTTGGGACTTTATTGTATTCCCCAAACGGTATTCAAACCTTATCTAGCTACAGTTTTATTTGATGGTAAATGAGATTTGGCTATCTGTATCACATTTTGCAGATTATCCATCTACAGACTGATCGGTGTTTGGATGAATTGGTTTATAGACAGTTTCTTATCTATATACGAAGGGAGCGTCTGCCATTTGGCACAGGATGGACTATCCACCGTTAACCAGGTTTTTCCCTTACTAAGGCCATTATCATCTGTGGATTCAGCTTTTACAAGTGCTAATAATGTTCTCTGAAAATGGATGCAATGAACATTTTTTTCTTAGTCAGATGATACATTAGCAGTTTGTGGAAGTTAAACAGGATTTTCTGTTTAAGAGTGGGTATGCACCTTTTTTTTCCGATGGATGATTGCAGATTTCATAGTTACATAGTTAGTCAGGTTGAAAAAAGACACAAGTCCATCTGGCTCAACCATAAAAAACAGTATAGAAAACCCAACCATACAATCCCATATAAACAATCCTATACCTCAGTTGATCCAGAGGAAGGCGAAAAACCCCAGCAAAGCATGATCCAATTTCCTACAGCAGGGGAAAAAATTCCTTCCTGATCCCCCGAGAGGCAATCGGATATTCCCTGGATCAACGTTACCTATAAATATTAGTACCCATTTATATTATATACACCCAGGAAAAAATCCAGGCCTTTTTTTAACACAATCTAGTTAGCTGGCCAGAACCACCTCTGGAGGGAGTTTATTCCACATTTTCACATCTCTTACGGTGAAGAAACCTTTCCGTATTTGGAGACGAAATCTGTTTTCCTCTAGACCTAAAGAGTGTCCCCCTTGTCCTCTGTGATGACCTCCCACTGCTTGTAAAAGCAAACTAGTAGGATTGTTTTTACGTGAAAGCTGACCGCCAGCTTAACAAAAACAATACCAAGATGATGCCTATACCTGTAGGCATCATCCCGGTATTACCAAGCTCAAAGTCCAGTGACGTACCAGTACATTGCTGGTCCTTGTTGGCCATAAATGTAATGTTCTTTCTTTTAATGCAGCCTGTGGGCTGAACGAAAAAAAGAGAACCTAACAGATTCCTCCATTCACATCGATGGATGTGGATGAAGAAATTTTTGCTAGAAAAAGTGTGTGGCATGCCCACCATTAGACCGCCCTGCATCCACCCACTTCTAATGATGGGCATACATGCAATGTCCTTTTTTTTTTTTCTTCAGAGCAACAGATTGCTCCATTCACATCGATTGTGCAAGAAACCTCTGCCAAAAAAAGTGAAAAAAATATTTGCCAAAGCATAAGGGTGATACGCCCACTGACCACCCCAGGCCCCATGCTTCCCCTAAGGTGGAGAGTCAAGGGAAGAAGTCCTGCTGGAGGGGGATGGAGTCTGACCCTCAGAGGATCTTGTTACTCTCTTGGAAGGAGGATACTAGAAAATACCCACTGCCTGGCAGTGGAGCTCAAAAGACAGCTCTGCCAGTGATTACCTGATGGTCCTTTTTTTTTTTTTTGCAATGCACCGTGGTCCTGATTATTAGGGATAGACAGATGTGTTTTTTGTCAGGGCCGATATCGATACCGATATTTTGGTCACAACGTATCGGTATCGGCTGTTATCGGCTGATATTTTGTACATTAAAGGTTTTAAAAAGTAATTAAAATCACTAGAGTTAAAAATCATTAAACCAACCCCCCCCCACCCCACCACCACCGCTGTCACTAATCCCATACCCCACCACCACCACCACTGTCACTAATCCCTACCTCCTCACCACCACCACCGCTGTCAATAATCCCCCCCCCACCACCACCACCGCTGTCACTAATCCAACACCCCCCCCCACCACCACCGTTGTAACTAATCCCATCCCCCTCACCACCACCACCACTATCACTAATACCACCCCCCCACCACCACCACCGCTGTCACTAATCCCACCCCCCTCACCACCACCACCCCTGTCAAGAATTCCATCCCCCCACCACCACCACCGCTAGACCATAGAGATAATTGGAGCCATTTTGGTCTCCAATCAGCTCTATGACCAGCTGATGGAACTACCAGCTGCAGTCTCGGGATACCCGGTAGGACAGAAGAGCACGATAAAATCATGGAAGCCAGCGGGAGGGGGGATGTCCCCTCCCACTGCTTGTAAAAACAGTCTAGCGGCTAATTATCTAGTAAAACTGCGGCGAGTGGTTGGCAGCTGGTTAAGAATCTGTTGCTGCCAAAGTGACAGGTTCCTAAAAAAGCGGTAAGTCAGTAATGTTATAGACACTGGCCAAATACTCGCCTGAAATAGGTGCAGGGAGTTCTTAAAGGAACTACTGCTAGAAATCTGTTGTTGGGACTTTATTGTATTCCCCGAACGGTATTCAAACCTTATCTAGCTACAGTTTTATTTGATGGTAAATGAGATTTGGCTATCTGTATCACATTTTGCAGATTATCCATCTACAGACTGATCGGTGTTTGGATGAATTGGTTTATAGGCAGTTTCTTATCTATATACGAAGGGAGCGTCTGCCATTTGGCACAGGATGGACTATCCACCGTTAACCAGGTTTTTCCCTTACTAAGGCCATTATCATCTGTGGATTCAGCTTTTACAAGTGCTAATAATGTTCTCTGAAAATGGATGCAATGAACATTTTTTTCATAGTCAGATGATACATTAGGAGTTTGTGGAAGTTAAACAGGATTTTCTGTTTAAGAGTGGGTATGCACCTTTTTTTTCCGATGGATGATTGCAGATTTCATAGTTACATAGTTAGTCAGGTTGAAAAAAGACACAAGTCCATCTGGCTCAACCATAAAAAACAGTATAGAAAACCCAACCATACAATCCCATGTAAACAATCCAATACCTCAGTTGATCCAGAGGAAGGCGAAAAACCCCAGCAAAGCATGATCCAATTTGCTACAGCAGGGGGAAAAATTCCTTCCTGATCCCCCGAGAGGCAATCGGATATTCCCTGGATCAACGTTACCTATAAATATTAGTACCCATTTACATTATATACACCCAGGAAAGAATCCAGGCCTTTTTTTAACGCAATGTAGTTAGCTGGCCAGAACCACCTCTGGAGGGAGTTTATTCCACATTTTCACATCTCTTACGGTGAAGAAACCTTTCCGTATTTGGAGACGAAATCTGTTTTCCTCTAGACGTAAAGAGTGTCCCCCTTGTCCTCTGTGATGACCTCCCACTGCTTGCAAAAGCAAACTAGTAGGATTGCTTTTACGTGAAAGCTGACCGCCAGCTTAACAAAAACAATACCAAGATGATGCCTATACCTGTAGGCATCATCCTGGTATTACCAAGCTCAAAGTCCAGTGACGTACCAGTACATTGCTGGTCCTTGTTGGCCATATATGTAATGTTCTTTCTTTTCATGCAGCCTGTGGGCTGAACGAAAAAAAGAGAGCCTAACAGATTCCTCCATTCACATCGATGGATGTGGATGAAGAAATTTTTGCTAGAAAAAGTGTGTGGCATGCCCACCATTAGACCGCCCTGCATCCACCCACTTCTAATGATGGGCATACATGCAATGTTCTTTTTTTTTTCTTCAGAGCAACAGATTGCTCCATTCACATTGATTGTGCAAGAAACCTCTGCCAAAAAAAGTGAAAAAAATATTTGCCAAAGCATAAGGGTGATACGCCCACTGACCACCCCAGGCCCCATGCTTCCCCTAAGGATGATTGCAGATTTCATAGTTACATAGTTAGTCAGGTTGAAAAAAGACACAAGTCCATCTGGCTCAACCATAAAAAACAGTATAGAAAACCCAACCATACAATCCCATGTAAACAATCCAATACCTCAGTTGATCCAGAGGAAGGCGAAAAACCCCAGCAAAGCATGATCCAATTTGCTATAGCAGGGGAAAAAATTCCTTCCTGATCCCCCGAGAGGCAATCGGATATTCCCTGGATCAACGTTACCTATAAATATTAGTACCCATTTATATTATATACACCCAGGAAAGAATCCAGGCCTTTTTTTAACGCAATCTAGTTAGCTGGCCAGAACCACCTCTGGAGGGAGTTTATTCCACATTTTCACATCTCTTACGGTGAAGAAACCTTTCCGTATTTGGAGACAAAATCTGTTTTCCTCTAGACGTAAAGAGTGCCCCCCTTGTCCTCTGTGATGACCTTAACCGCTTGCCGACTGCGCACAGTATATTTACTGCGGCAGTCGGCCCCGGCCAGGCAGAGTGACGTAGGTCTACGTCGCTCGCCTGTCACTCCTTCCAGAGCCAATAGCGGGCGGGCGCGCGCCCGCCGAGGCGCGCGCCCGCCTCGGCTCGTTCACGGAGGAGTGCGGGAGTGTGACTGGCGGACCCGATGTCCGCCGGTCACACTACGATCGCCGCTACAGCGGGAGAAAGACAGAGCGGCTTGTGTAAACAAGCCACCTGTCAGTTCTCCCTGTGTAAAAGTGAAGATCAAACAGTTCTACTATGTAGAACTGTTGATCTTTGTTTTTACACTAGTAGACATGTCCCTACACAGTTAGAATCACGCCCCTAGGACACACTTAACCCCTCCCTGTCCAATACTGTTAACCCCTTCCCTGCCAGTGTCATTTTTGCAGTAACAGTGCATATATATAGCACTGATTACTGCAGTAATGTCACTGGTACCCCCAAAAGTGTCAAAAATGTCAGTCAAGGGTCCGATCTGTCCGCCGCAATGTCGCAGTACCGCAAAAAAAATCGCAGATCGCCGCCATTACTCGTTAAAAAAAAAAAACACCAAAAATGACAAAAATCTTTCCCTTTGTTAGTAAACGCGATAACTTTTGCGCAAACCAATCAAAATACGCTTTTTGCGATTTTTTTTACCAAACATAGGTAGCGTAAAACAAATTGGCCGAAAATTTTAAAAAATTTTGATTTTTACATTTTTTTTTGGGGGAATTTCATATAAAAAAAAGTGAAAAATATTGTTGTTTTTGCAAAAATTACGCTCTTTTTTTGTTTATAGCGCGTGATCAAAAAATCGCACAGGTGATCAAATACCACCAAAAGAAAGCTCTGTTTGTGTGAAAAAAAGGACGTGAAATTCGTTTAGGTACAGCGTCGCACGACCGCGCGATTGTCCGTTAAAGTCACGCAGTAAAAAATCGCAAAATAACCCCTGGTCTTTTAGCAGGAAAATCCTCCGGTGGTAAAGTGGTTAAAGTGAAAAACTCAACACCAAGTTCACTCTATGGACCCCTTATGTATAACACTCAGATCCGTCTCTACTACTCCCCCTAGTATGTATGATGCATGCACATTCTTAGCCCTCAAGTGCATAACTTTACATTTATCAATGTATACCACATCGAGAGCCACCCCTCAGTCCAAGGTTTTACTTGTTTGACAACTTCTGTCTTTCATGAATCCATGCTGTCTGTTGCTTAAAATATTTTTTTCCAGCAAGAACTCATCTATGTGGTCTTTTATTAAACTCTCCAGTATCTTCCCGACTATAGAACTTAAACTAATAGATCTATAGTTACTTGGCAAAGATTTTGATAATTTTTTTAAATAAAATTAAAGTGCTTTAATTTTTTTTTATTATTATTATTATTTATTTTGCTTTTTTATTTATTTTTACACCGTCCCTCACATTTTTTTAACACTTTTATTGTTTCCACAGGGAATGTCAATATTCCCTGTGATAGCAATAGGCAGTGACAGGTACTCTTTTCTGAGAAATCTTGGGTCTATTAGACTCTGAATATCTCCTCTGCCCTTAAAGCATCTGACCACACCAAGATCAGTGTGATAAGATGCTTTCCCAATTTTAAAATACCCCTGTGTATTTACGGAAAAACCCAAAGTGATGAAATGCTCGTAGCTTCTCTTTCTTAGAACATAGAGATGATCGGAGCCATTCCGGTCTCTGATCAGTTTTTATGGTCAGTTAGCGGAACCGCCGGCTCCATTCTCAGGTTCCCCGGTGGAAAAGGGGAGTCTGAAAAACCTGTAAAAGGTGGCGGGGGGGGGGGGGGCGGGGAGGTGGAGGGGTGTTGGGGGGGGTGGAGGGGTTTCCACTCCCACTGCTTGTAAAAGCAATCTAGTAGGATTGCTTTTACGTGAAAGCTGACCGCCAGCTTAACAAAAACAATACCAAGATGATGCCTATACCTGTAGGCATCATCCCGGTATTACCAAGCTCAAAGTCCAGTGACGTACCAGTACATTGCTGGTCCTTGTTGGCCATATATGTAATGTTCTTTCTTTTCATGCAGCCTGTGGGCTGAACGAAAAAAAGAGAGCCTAACAGATTCCTCCATTCACATCGATGGATGTGGATGAAGAAATTTTTGCTAGAAAAAGTGTGTGGCATGCCCACCATTAGACCGCCCTGCATCCACCCACTTCTAATGATGGGCATACATGCAATGTTCTTTTTTTTTTCTTCAGAGCAACAGATTGCTCCATTCACATCGATTGTGCAAGAAACCTCTGCCAAAAAAAGTGAAAAATATATCCAGAGGAAGGCGAAAAACCCCAGCAAAGCATGATCCAATTTGCTATAGCAGGGGAAAAAATTCCTTTCTGATCCCCCGAGAGGCAATCGGATATTCCCTGGATCAACGTTACCTATAAATATTAGTACCCATTTATATTATATACACCCAGGAAAGAATCCAGGCCTTTTTTTAACGCAATGTAGTTAGCTGGCCAGAACCACCTCTGGAGGGAGTTTATTCCACATTTTCACATCTCTTACGGTGAAGAAACCTTTCCGTATTTGGAGACGAAATCTGTTTTCCTCTAGACGTAAAGAGTGTCCCCCTTGTCCTCTGTGATGACCTCCCACTGCTTGCAAAAGCAAACTAGTAGGATTGCTTTTACGTGAAAGCTGACCGCCAGCTTAACAAAAACAATACCAAGATGATGCCTATACCTGTAGGCATCATCCTGGTATTACCAAGCTCAAAGTCCAGTGACGTACCAGTACATTGCTGGTCCTTGTTGGCCATATATGTAATGTTCTTTCTTTTCATGCAGCCTGTGGGCTGAACGAAAAAAAGAGAACCTAACAGATTCCTCCATTCACATCGATGGATGTGGATGAAGAAATTTTTGCTAGAAAAAGTGTGTGGCATGCCCACCATTAGACCGCCCTGCATCCACCCACTTCTAATGATGGGCATACATGCAATGTTCTTTTTTTTTTCTTCAGAGCAACAGATTGCTCCATTCACATTGATTGTGCAAGAAACCTCTGCCAAAAAAAGTGAAAAAAATATTTGCCAAAGCATAAGGGTGATACGCCCACTGACCACCCCAGGCCCCATGCTTCCCCTAAGGATGATTGCAGATTTCATAGTTACATAGTTAGTCAGGTTGAAAAAAGACACAAGTCCATCTGGCTCAACCATAAAAAACAGTATAGAAAACCCAACCATACAATCCCATGTAAACAATCCAATACCTCAGTTGATCCAGAGGAAGGCGAAAAACCCCAGCAAAGCATGATCCAATTTGCTATAGCAGGGGAAAAAATTCCTTCCTGATCCCCCGAGAGGCAATCGGATATTCCCTGGATCAACGTTACCTATAAATATTAGTACCCATTTATATTATATACACCCAGGAAAGAATCCAGGCCTTTTTTTAACGCAATCTAGTTAGCTGGCCAGAACCACCTCTGGAGGGAGTTTATTCCACATTTTCACATCTCTTACGGTGAAGAAACCTTTCCGTATTTGGAGACAAAATCTGTTTTCCTCTAGACGTAAAGAGTGCCCCCCTTGTCCTCTGTGATGACCTTAAAGTGAAAAACTCAACACCAAGTTCACTCTATGGACCCCTTATGTATAACACTCAGATCCGTCTCTACTACTCCCCCTAGTATGTATGATGCATGCACATTCTTAGCCCTCAAGTGCATAACTTTACATTTATCAATGTATACCACATCGAGAGCCACCCCTCTGTCCAAGGTTTTACTTGTTTGACAACTTCTGTCTTTCATGAATCCATGCTGTCTGTTGCTTAAAATATTTTTTTCCAGCAAGAACTCATCTATGTGGTCTTTTATTAAACTCTCCAGTATCTTCCCGACTATAGAACTTAAACTAATAGATCTATAGTTACTTGGCAAAGATTTTGATAATTTTTTTAAATAAAATTAAAGTGCTTTAATTTTTTTTTATTATTATTATTATTATTATTTATTTTGCTTTTTTATTTATTTTTACACCGTCCCTCACATTTTTTTAACACTTTTATTGTTTCCACAGGGAATGTCAATATTCCCTGTGATAGCAATAGGCAGTGACAGGTACTCTTTTCTGAGAAATCTTGGGTCTATTAGACTCTGAATATCTCCTCTGCCCTTAAAGCATCTGACCACACCAAGATCAGTGTGATAAGATGCTTTCCCAATTTTAAAATACCCCTGTGTATTTACGGAAAAACCCAAAGTGATGAAATGCTCGTAGCTTCTCTTTCTTAGAACATAGAGATGATCGGAGCCATTCCGGTCTCTGATCAGTTTTTATGGTCAGTTAGCGGAACCGCCGGCTCCATTCTCAGGTTCCCCGGTGGAAAAGGGGAGTCTGAAAAACCTGTAAAAGGTGGCGGGGGGGGGGGGGCGGGGAGGTGGAGGGGTGTTGGGGGGGGGGTGGAGGGGTTTCCACTCCCACTGCTTGTAAAAGCAATCTAGTAGGATTGCTTTTACGTGAAAGCTGACCGCCAGCTTAACAAAAACAATACCAAGATGATGCCTATACCTGTAGGCATCATCCCGGTATTACCAAGCTCAAAGTCCAGTGACGTACCAGTACATTGCTGGTCCTTGTTGGCCATATATGTAATGTTCTTTCTTTTCATGCAGCCTGTGGGCTGAACGAAAAAAAGAGAGCCTAACAGATTCCTCCATTCACATCGATGGATGTGGATGAAGAAATTTTTGCTAGAAAAAGTGTGTGGCATGCCCACCATTAGACCGCCCTGCATCCACCCACTTCTAATGATGGGCATACATGCAATGTTCTTTTTTTTTTCTTCAGAGCAACAGATTGCTCCATTCACATCGATTGTGCAAGAAACCTCTGCCAAAAAAAGTGAAAAAAATATCCAGAGGAAGGCGAAAAACCCCAGCAAAGCATGATCCAATTTGCTATAGCAGGGGAAAAAATTCCTTCCTGATCCCCCGAGAGGCAGTCGGATATTCCCTGGATCAACGTTACCTATAAATATTAGTACCCATTTATATTATATACACCCAGGAAAGAATCCAGGCCTTTTTTTAACGCAATCTAGTTAGCTGGCCAGAACCACCTCTGGAGGGAGTTTATTCCACATTTTCACATCTCTTACGGTGAAGAAACCTTTCCGTATTTGGAGACAAAATCTGTTTTCCTCTAGACGTAAAGAGTGCCCCCCTTGTCCTCTGTGATGACCTTAAAGTGAAAAACTCAACACCATGTTCACTCTATGGACCCCTTATGTATAACACTCAGATCCGTCTCTACTACTCCCCCTAGTATGTATGATGCATGCACATTCTTAGCCCTCAAGTGCATAACTTTACATTTATCAATGTATACCACATCGAGAGCCACCCCTCTGTCCAAGGTTTTACTTGTTTGACAACTTCTGTCTTTCATGAATCCATGCTGTCTGTTGCTTAAAATATATTTTTTTTCCAGCAAGAACTCATCTATGTGGTCTTTTATTAAACTCTCCAGTATCTTCCCGACTATAGAACTTAAACTAATAGATCTATAGTTACTTGGCAAAGATTTTGATAATTTTTTTAAATAAAATTAAAGTGCTTGAATTTTTTTTTATTATTATTATTATTATTATTTATTTTGCTTTTTTATTTATTTTTACACCGTCCCTCACATTTTTTTAACACTTTTATTGTTTCCACAGGGAATGTCAATATTCCCTGTGATAGCAATAGGCAGTGACAGGTACTCTTTTCTGAGAAATCTTGGGTCTATTAGACTCTGAATATCTCCTCTGCCCTTAAAGCATCTGACCACACCAAGATCAGTGTGATAAGATGCTTTCCCAATTTTAAAATACCCCTGTGTATTTACGGAAAAACCCAAAGTGATGAAATGCTCGTAGCTTCTCTTTCTTAGAACATAGAGATGATCGGAGCCATTCCGGTCTCTGATCAGTTTTTATGGTCAGTTAGCGGAACCGCCGGCTCCATTCTCAGGTTCCCCGGTGGAAAAGGGGAGTCTGAAAAACCTGTAAAAGGTGGCGGGGGGGGGGGGGGCGGGGAGGTGGAGGGGTGTTGGGGGGGGGGGGTGGAGGGGTTTCCACTCCCACTGCTTGTAAAAGCAATCTAGTAGGATTGCTTTTACGTGAAAGCTGACCGCCAGCTTAACAAAAACAATACCAAGATGATGCCTATACCTGTAGGCATCATCCCGGTATTACCAAGCTCAAAGTCCAGTGACGTACCAGTACATTGCTGGTCCTTGTTGGCCATATATGTAATGTTCTTTCTTTTCATGCAGCCTGTGGGCTGAACGAAAAAAAGAGAGCCTAACAGATTCCTCCATTCACATCGATGGATGTGGATGAAGAAATTTTTGCTAGAAAAAGTGTGTGGCATGCCCACCATTAGACCGCCCTGCATCCACCCACTTCTAATGATGGGCATACATGCAATGTTCTTTTTTTTTTCTTCAGAGCAACAGATTGCTCCATTCACATCGATTGTGCAAGAAACCTCTGCCAAAAAAAGTGAAAAAAATATCCAGAGGAAGGCGAAAAACCCCAGCAAAGCATGATCCAATTTGCTATAGCAGGGGAAAAAATTCCTTCCTGATCCCCCGAGAGGCAATCGGATATTCCCTGGATCAACGTTACCTATAAATATTAGTACCCATTTATATTATATACACCCAGGAAAGAATCCAGGCCTTTTTTTAACGCAATGTAGTTAGCTGGCCAGAACCACCTCTGGAGGGAGTTTATTCCACATTTTCACATCTCTTACGGTGAAGAAACCTTTCCGTATTTGGAGACGAAATCTGTTTTCCTCTAGACGTAAAGAGTGTCCCCCTTGTCCTCTGTGATGACCTCCCACTGCTTGCAAAAGCAAACTAGTAGGATTGCTTTTACGTGAAAGCTGACCGCCAGCTTAACAAAAACAATACCAAGATGATGCCTATACCTGTAGGCATCATCCTGGTATTACCAAGCTCAAAGTCCAGTGACGTACCAGTACATTGCTGGTCCTTGTTGGCCATATATGTAATGTTCTTTCTTTTCATGCAGCCTGTGGGCTGAACGAAAAAAAAGAGAGCCTAACAGATTCCTCCATTCACATCGATGGATGTGGATGAAGAAATTTTTGCTAGAAAAAGTGTGTGGCATGCCCACCATTAGACCGCCCTGCATCCACCCACTTCTAATGATGGGCATACATGCAATGTTCTTTTTTTTTTCTTCAGAGCAACAGATTGCTCCATTCACATTGATTGTGCAAGAAACCTCTGCCAAAAAAAGTGAAAAAAATATTTGCCAAAGCATAAGGGTGATACGCCCACTGACCACCCCAGGCCCCATGCTTCCCCTAAGGATGATTGCAGATTTCATAGTTACATAGTTAGTCAGGTTGAAAAAAGACACTAGTCCATCTGGCTCAACCATAAAAAACAGTATAGAAAACCCAACCATACAATCCCATGTAAACAATCCAATACCTCAGTTGATCCAGAGGAAGGCGAAAAACCCCAGCAAAGCATGATCCAATTTGCTATAGCAGGTTAAAAAATTCCTTCCTGATCCCCCGAGAGGCAATCGGATATTCCCTGGATCAACGTTACCTATAAATATTAGTACCCATTTACATTATATACACCCAGGAAAGAATCCAGGCCTTTTTTTAACGCAATCTAGTTAGCTGGCCAGAACCACCTCTGGAGGGAGTTTATTCCACATTTTCACATCTCTTACGGTGAAGAAACCTTTCCGTATTTGGAGACAAAATCTGTTTTCCTCTAGACGTAAAGAGTGCCCCCCTTGTCCTCTGTGATGACCTTAAAGTGAAAAACTCAACACCAAGTTCACTCTATGGACCCCTTATGTATAACACTCAGATCCGTCTCTACTACTCCCCCTAGTATGTATGATGCATGCACATTCTTAGCCCTCAAGTGCATAACTTTACATTTATCAATGTATACCACATCGAGAGCCACCCCTCTGTCCAAGGTTTTACTTGTTTGACAACTTCTGTCTTTCATGAATCCATGCTGTCTGTTGCTTAAAATATTTTTTTCCAGCAAGAACTCATCTATGTGGTCTTTTATTAAACTCTCCAGTATCTTCCCGACTATAGAACTTAAACTAATAGATCTATAGTTACTTGGCAAAGATTTTGATAATTTTTTTAAATAAAATTAAAGTGCTTTAATTTTTTTTTATTATTATTATTATTATTATTTATTTTGCTTTTTTATTTATTTTTACACCGTCCCTCACATTTTTTTAACACTTTTATTGTTTCCACAGGGAATGTCAATATTCCCTGTGATAGCAATAGGCAGTGACAGGTACTCTTTTCTGAGAAATCTTGGGTCTATTAGACTCTGAATATCTCCTCTGCCCTTAAAGCATCTGACCACACCAAGATCAGTGTGATAAGATGCTTTCCCAATTTTAAAATACCCCTGTGTATTTACGGAAAAACCCAAAGTGATGAAATGCTCGTAGCTTCTCTTTCTTAGAACATAGAGATGATCGGAGCCATTCCGGTCTCTGATCAGTTTTTATGGTCAGTTAGCGGAACCGCCGGCTCCATTCTCAGGTTCCCCGGTGGAAAAGGGGAGTCTGAAAAACCTGTAAAAGGTGGCGGGGGGGGGGGGGGGGCGGGGAGGTGGAGGGGTGTTGGGGGGGGGTGGAGGGGTTTCCACTCCCACTGCTTGTAAAAGCAATCTAGTAGGATTGCTTTTACGTGAAAGCTGACCGCCAGCTTAACAAAAACAATACCAAGATGATGCCTATACCTGTAGGCATCATCCCGGTATTACCAAGCTCAAAGTCCAGTGACGTACCAGTACATTGCTGGTCCTTGTTGGCCATATATGTAATGTTCTTTCTTTTCATGCAGCCTGTGGGCTGAACGAAAAAAAGAGAGCCTAACAGATTCCTCCATTCACATCGATGGATGTGGATGAAGAAATTTTTGCTAGAAAAAGTGTGTGGCATGCCCACCATTAGACCGCCCTGCATCCACCCACTTCTAATGATGGGCATACATGCAATGTTCTTTTTTTTTTCTTCAGAGCAACAGATTGCTCCATTCACATTGATTGTGCAAGAAACCTCTGCCAAAAAAAGTGAAAAAAATATCCAGAGGAAGGCGAAAAACCCCAGCAAAGCATGATCCAATTTGCTATAGCAGGGGAAAAAATTCCTTCCTGATCCCCCGAGAGGCAATCGGATATTCCCTGGATCAACGTTACCTATAAATATTAGTACCCATTTATATTATATACACCCAGGAAAGAATCCAGGCCTTTTTTTAACGCAATGTAGTTAGCTGGCCAGAACCACCTCTGGAGGGAGTTTATTCCACATTTTCACATCTCTTACGGTGAAGAAACCTTTCCGTATTTGGAGACGAAATCTGTTTTCCTCTAGACGTAAAGAGTGTCCCCCTTGTCCTCTGTGATGACCTCCCACTGCTTGCAAAAGCAAACTAGTAGGATTGCTTTTACGTGAAAGCTGACCGCCAGCTTAACAAAAACAATACCAAGATGATGCCTATACCTGTAGGCATCATCCCGGTATTACCAAGCTCAAAGTCCAGTGACGTACCAGTACATTGCTGGTCCTTGTTGGCCATATATGTAATGTTCTTTCTTTTCATGCAGCCTGTGGGCTGAACGAAAAAAAGAGAGCCTAACAGATTCCTCCATTCACATCGATGGATGTGGATGAAGAAATTTTTGCTAGAAAAAGTGTGTGGCATGCCCACCATTAGACCGCCCTGCATCCACCCACTTCTAATGATGGGCATACATGCAATATTCTTTTTTTTTTCTTCAGAGCAACAGATTGCTCCATTCACATCGATTGTGCAAGAAACCTCTGCCAAAAAAAGTGAAAAAAATATCCAGAGGAAGACGAAAAACCCCAGCAAAGCATGATCCAATTTGCTATAGCAGGGGAAAAAATTCCTTCCTGATCCCCCGAGAGGCAATCGGATATTCCCTGGATCAACGTTACCTATAAATATTAGTACCCATTTATATTATATACACCCAGGAAAGAATCCAGGCCTTTTTTTAACGCAATGTAGTTAGCTGGCCAGAACCACCTCTGGAGGGAGTTTATTCCACATTTTCACATCTCTTACGGTGAAGAAACCTTTCCGTATTTGGAGACGAAATCTGTTTTCCTCTAGACGTAAAGAGTGTCCCCCTTGTCCTCTGTGATGACCTCCCACTGCTTGTAAAAGCAAACTAGTAGGATTGCTTTTACGTGAAAGCTGACCGCCAGCTTAACAAAAACAATACCAAGATGATGCCTATACCTGTAGGCATCATCCTGGTATTACCAAGCTCAAAGTCCAGTGACGTACCAGTACATTGCTGGTCCTTGTTGGCCATATATGTAATGTTCTTTCTTTTCATGCAGCCTGTGGGCTGAACGAAAAAAAGAGAGCCTAACAGATTCCTCCATTCACATCGATGGATGTGGATGAAGAAATTTTTGCTAGAAAAAGTGTGTGGCATGCCCACCATTAGACCGCCCTGCATCCACCCACTTCTAATGATGGGCATACATGCAATGTTCTTTTTTTTTTTTCTTCAGAGCAACAGATTGCTCCATTCACATTGATTGTGCAAGAATCCTCTGCCAAAAAAAGTGAAAAAAATATTTGCCAAAGCATAAGGGTGATACGCCCACTGACCACCCCAGGCCCCATGCTTCCCCTAAGGTGGAGAGTCAAGTGAAGAAGTCCTGCTGGAGGGGGATGGAGTCTGACCTTCAGAGGATCTTGTTACTCTCTTGGAAGGAGGATACTAGAAAATACCCACTGCCTGGCAGTGGAGCTCAAAAGACAGCTCTGCCAGTGATTACCTGATGGTCCATTTTTTTTTTTGCAATGCACCGTGGTCCTGATTATTAGGGATAGACAGATGTGTTTTTTTCAGGGCCGATATCGATACCGATATTTTGGTCACAACGTATCGGTATCGGCTGTTATCGGCTGATATTTTGTACATTAAAGGTTTAAAAAAATAATTAAAATCACTAGAATTAAAAATCACTAATCTAACCCCCCCCCACCCCACCACCACCACTGTCACTAATCCCCCCCCCACCACCACCACCGCTGTCACTAATCCCACCCCCCTCACCACCACCACCGCTGTCAAGAATTCCATCCCCCCACCACCACCACCGCTAGACCATAGAGATAATTGGAGCCATTTTGGTCTCCAATCAGCTCTATGACCAGCTGACGGAACTACCAGCTGCAGTTTCGGGATACCCAGTGGGACAGAGGAGCACGAGAAAATCGTGGAGGGCAGCGGGAGGGGGGATGTCCCCTCCCACTGCTTGTAAAAACAGTCTAGCGGCTAATTATCTAGTAAAACTGCGGCGAGTGGTTGGCAGCTGGTTAAGAATCTGTTGCTGCCAAAGTGACAGGTTCCTAAAGAAGCGGTAAGTCAGTAATGTTATAGACACTGGCCAAATACTCGCCTGAAATAGGTGCAGGGAGTTCTTAAAGAAACTACTGCTAGAAATCTGTTGTTGGGACTTTATTGTATTCCCCAAACGGTATTCAAACCTTATCTAGCTACAGTTTTATTTGATGGTAAATGAGATTTGGCTATCTGTATCACATTTTGCAGATTATCCATCTACAGACTGATCGGTGTTTGGATGAATTGGTTTATAGGCAGTTTCTTATCTATATACGAAGGGAGCGTCTGCCATTTGGCACAGGATGGACTATCCACCGTTAACCAGGTTTTTCCCTTACTAAGGCCATTATCATCTGTGGATTCAGCTTTTACAAGTGCTAATAATGTTCTCTGAAAATGGATGCAATGAACATTTTTTTCATAGTCAGATGATACATTAGGAGTTTGTGGAAGTTAAACAGGATTTTCTGTTTAAGAGTGGGTATGCACCTTTTTTTTCCGATGGATGATTGCAGATTTCATAGTTACATAGTTAGTCAGGTTGAAAAAAGACACAAGTCCATCTGGCTCAACCATAAAAAACAGTATAGAAAACCCAACCATACAATCCCATGTAAACAATCCAATACCTCAGTTGATCCAGAGGAAGGCGAAAAACCCCAGCAAAGTTTGATCCAATTTGCTACAGCAGGGGGAAAAATTCCTTCCTGATCCCCCGAGAGGCAATCGGATATTCCCTGGATCAACGTTACCTATAAATATTAGTACCCATTTACATTATATACACCCAGGAAAGAATCCAGGCCTTTTTTTAACGCAATGTAGTTAGCTGGCCAGAACCACCTCTGGAGGGAGTTTATTCCACATTTTCACATCTCTTACGGTGAAGAAACCTTTCCGTATTTGGAGACAAAATCTGTTTTCCTCTAGACGTAAAGAGTGTCCCCCTTGTCCTCTGTGATGACCTCCCACTGCTTGCAAAAGCAAACTAGTAGGATTGCTTTTACGTGAAAGCTGACCGCCAGCTTAACAAAAACAATACCAAGATGATGCCTATACCTGTAGGCATCATCCTGGTATTACCAAGCTCAAAGTCCAGTGACGTACCAGTACATTGCTGGTCCTTGTTGGCCATATATGTAATGTTCTTTCTTTTCATGCAGCCTGTGGGCTGAACGAAAAAAAGAGAGCCTAACAGATTCCTCCATTCACATTGATGGATGTGGATGAAGAAATTTTTGCTAGAAAAAGTGTGTGGCATGCCCACCATTAGACCGCCCTGCATCCACCCACTTCTAATGATGGGCATACATGCAATGTTCTTTTTTTTTTCTTCAGAGCAACAGATTGCTCCATTCACATTGATTGTGCAAGAAACCTCTGCCAAAAAAAGTGAAAAAAATATTTGCCAAAGCATAAGGGTGATACGCCCACTGACCACCCCAGGCCCCATGCTTCCCCTAAGGATGATTGCAGATTTCATAGTTACATAGTTAGTCAGGTTGAAAAAAGACACAAGTCCATCTGGCTCAACCATAAAAAACAGTATAGAAAACCCAACCATACAATCCCATGTAAACAATCCAATACCTCAGTTGATCCAGAGGAAGGCGAAAAACCCCAGCAAAGCATGATCCAATTTGCTATAGCAGGGGAAAAAATTCCTTCCTGATCCCCCGAGAGGCAATCGGATATTCCCTGGATCAACGTTACCTCTAAATATTAGTACCCATTTATATTATATACACCCAGGAAAGAATCCAGGCCTTTTTTTAACGCAATGTAGTTAGCTGGCCAGAACCACCTCTGGAGGGAGTTTATTCCACATTTTCACATCTCTTACGGTGAAGAAACCTTTCCGTATTTGGAGACAAAATCTGTTTTCCTCTAGACGTAAAGAGTGCCCCCCCTTGTCCTCTGTGATGACCTTAAAGTGAAAAACTCAACACCAAGTTCACTCTATGGACCCCTTATGTATAACACTCAGATCCGTCTCTACTACTCCCCCTAGTATGTATGATGCATGCACATTCTTAGCCCTCAAGTGCATAACTTTACATTTATCAATGTATACCACATCGAGAGCCACCCCTCTGTCCAAGGTTTTACTTGTTTGACAACTTCTGTCTTTCATGAATCCATGCTGTCTGTTGCTTAAAATATTTTTTTCCAGCAAGAACTCATCTATGTGGTCTTTTATTAAACTCTCCAGTATCTTCCCGACTATAGAACTTAAACTAATAGATCTATAGTTACTTGGCAAAGATTTTGATAATTTTTTTAAATAAAATTAAAGTGCTTTAATTTTTTTTATTATTATTATTATTATTTATTTTGCTTTTTTAACACTTTTATTGTTTCCACAGGGAATGTCAATATTCCCTGTGATAGCAATAGGCAGTGACAGGTACTCTTTTCTGAGAAATCTTGGGTCTATTAGACTCTGAATATCTCCTCTGCCCTTAAAGCATCTGACCACACCAAGATCAGTGTGATAAGATGCTTTCCCAATTTTAAAATACCCCTGTGTATTTACGGAAAAACCCAAAGTGATGAAATGCTCGTAGCTTCTCTTTCTTAGAACATAGAGATGATCGGAGCCATTCCGGTCTCTGATCAGTTTTTATGGTCAGTTAGCGGAACCGCCGGCTCCATTCTCAGGTTCCCCGGTGGAAAAGGGGAGTCTGAAAAACCTGTAAAAGGTGGGGGGGGGGGGGCGGGGAGGTGGATGGGTGTTGGGGGGGGTGGAGGGGTTTCCACTCCCACTGCTTGTAAAAGCAATCTAGTAGGATTGCTTTTACGTGAAAGCTGACCGCCAGCTTAACAAAAACAATACCAAGATGATGCCTATACCTGTAGGCATCATCCCGGTATTACCAAGCTCAAAGTCCAGTGACGTACCAGTACATTGCTGGTCCTTGTTGGCCATATATGTAATGTTCTTTCTTTTCATGCAGCCTGTGGGCTGAACGAAAAAAAGAGAGCCTAACAGATTCCTCCATTCACATCGATGCATGTGGATGAAGAAATTTTTGCTAGAAAAAGTGTGTGGCATGCCCACCATTAGACCGCCCTGCATCCACCCACTTCTAATGATGGGCATACATGCAATGTTCTTTTTTTTTTTCTTCAGAGCAACAGATTGCTCCATTCACATCGATTGTGCAAGAAACCTCTGCCAAAAAAAGTGAAAAAAATATCCAGAGGAAGGCGAAAAACCCCAGCAAAGCATGATCCAATTTGCTATAGCAGGGGAAAAAATTCCTTCCTGATCCCCCGAGAGGCAATCGGATATTCCCTGGATCAACGTTACCTATAAATATTAGTACCCATTTATATTATATACACCCAGGAAAGAATCCAGGCCTTTTTTTAACGCAATGTAGTTAGCTGGCCAGAACCACCTCTGGAGGGAGTTTATTCCACATTTTCACATCTTTTACGGTGAAGAAACCTTTCCGTATTTGGAGACGAAATCTGTTTTCCTCTAGACGTAAAGAGTGTCCCCCTTGTCCTCTGTGATGACCTCCCACTGCTTGTAAAAGCAAACTAGTAGGATTGCTTTTACGTGAAAGCTGACCGCCAGCTTAACAAAAACAATACCAAGATGATGCCTATACCTGTAGGCATCATCCTGGTATTACCAAGCTCAAAGTCCAGTGACGTACCAGTACATTGCTGGTCCTTGTTGGCCATATATGTAATGTTCTTTCTTTTCATGCAGCCTGTGGGCTGAACGAAAAAAAGAGAGCCTAACAGATTCCTCCATTCACATCGATGGATGTGGATGAAGAAATTTTTGCTAGAAAAAGTGTGTGGCATGCCCACCATTAGACCGCCCTGCATCCACCCACTTCTAATGATGGGCATACATGCAATGTTCTTTTTTTTTTTCTTCAGAGCAACAGATTGCTCCATTCACATTGATTGTGCAAGAAACCTCTGCCAAAAAAAGTGAAAAAAATATTTGCCAAAGCATAAGGGTGATACGCCCACTGACCACCCCAGGCCCCATGCTTCCCCTAAGGTGGAGAGTCAAGTGAAGAAGTCCTGCTGGAGGGGGATGGAGTCTGACCTTCAGAGGATCTTGTTACTCTCTTGGAAGGAGGATACTAGAAAATACCCACTGCCTGGCAGTGGAGCTCAAAAGACAGCTCTGCCAGTGATTACCTGATGGTCCATTTTTTTTTTGCAATGCACCGTGGTCCTGATTATTAGGGATAGACAGATGTGTTTTTTTCAGGGCCGATATCGATACCGATATTTTGGTCACAACGTATCGGTATCGGCTGTTATCGGCTGATATTTTGTACATTAAAGGTTTAAAAAAATAATTAAAATCACTAGAATTAAAAATCACTAATCTAACCCCCCCCCACCCCACCACCACCACTGTCACTAATCCCCCCCCCACCACCACCACCGCTGTCACTAATCCCAACCCCCTCACCACCACCACCGCTGTCACTAATTCCACCCCCCCCCCCCCACCACCACCACCGCTAGACCATAGAGATAATCGGAGCCATTTTGGTCTCCAATCAGCTTTATGACCAGCTGATGGAACTAACAGCTGCAGTCTCGGGATACCCGGTGGGACAGAAGAGCACAATAAAATCATGGAAGCCAGCGGGAGGGGGGGATGTCCCCTCCCACTGCTTGTAAAAACAGTCTAGCGGCTAATTATCTAGTAAAACTGCGGCGAGTGGTTGGCAGCTGGTTAAGAATCTGTTGCTGCCAAAGTGACAGGTTCCTAAAGAAGCGGTAAGTCAGTAATGTTATAGACACTGGCCAAATACTCGCCTGAAATAGGTGCAGGGAGTTCTTAAAGAAACTACTGCTAGAAATCTGTTGTTGGGACTTTATTGTATTCCCCAAACGGTATTCAAACCTTATCTAGCTACAGTTTTATTTGATGGTAAATGAGATTTGGCTATCTGTATCACATTTTGCAGATTATCCATCTACAGACTGATCGGTGTTTGGATGAATTGGTTTATAGGCAGTTTCTTATCTATATACGAAGGGAGCGTCTGCCATTTGGCACAGGATGGAATATCCACCGTTAACCAGGTTTTTCCCTTACTAAGGCCATTATCATCTGTGGATTCAGCTTTTATAAGTGCTAATAATGGTCTCTGAAAATGGATGTAATGAACATTTTTTTCATAGTCAGATGATACATTAGGAGTTTGTGGAAGTTAAACAGGATTTTCTGTTTAAGAGTGGGTATGCACCTTTTTTTCCGATGGATGATTGCAGATTTCATAGTTACATAGTTAGTCAGGTTGAAAAAAGAAACAAGTCCATCTGGCTCAACCATAAAAAACAGTATAGAAAACCCAACCATACAATCCCATATAAACAATCCTATACCTCAGTTGATCCAGAGGAAGGCAAAAAAACCCCAGCAAAGCATGATCCAATTTGCAACAGCAGGGGAAAAATTTCCTTCCTGATCCCCTGAGAGGCAATCGGATATTCCCTGGATCAACGTTACCTATAAATATTAGTACCCATTTATATTATATATACCCAGGAAAGAATCCAGGCCATTTTTTAACGCAATCTAGTTAGCTGGCCAGAACCACCTCTGGAGGGAGTTTATTCAACATTTTCACATCTCTTACGGTGAAGAAACCTTTCCGTATTTGGAGAGGAAATCTGTTTTCCTCTAGACGTAAAGAGTGCCCCCCTTGTCCTCTGTGATGACCTTAAAGTGAAAAACTCAACACCAAGTTCACTATATGGACCCCTTATGTATAACACTCAGATCCGTCTCTACTACTCCCCCTAGTATGTATGATGCATGCACATTCTTAGCCCTCAAGTGCATAACTTTACATTTATCAATGTATACCACATCGAGAGCCACCCCTCTGTCCAAGGTTTTACTTGTTTGACAACTTCTGTCTTTCATGAATCCATGCTGTCTGTTGCTTAAAATATTTTTTTCCAGCAAGAACTCATCTATGTGGTCTTTATTAAACTCTCCAGTATCTTCCCGACTATAGAACTTAAACTAATAGATCTATAGTTACTTGGCAAAGATTTTGATCCCTTTTTTAAATAAAATTAAAGTGCTTTAATTTTTTTTTTTTATTATTATTATTTATTTAGCTTTTTTATTTATTTTTACACCGTCCCTCACATTTTTTTTAACACTTTTATTGTTTCCACAGGGAATGTAAATATTCCCTGTGATAGCAATAGGCAGTGACAGGTACTCTTTTCTGAGAAATCTTGGGTCTATTAGACTCTGAATATCTCCTCTGCCCTTAAAGCATCTGACCACACCAAGATCGGTGTGATAAGATGCTTTCCCAATTTTAAAATACCCCTGTGTATTTACGGAAAAACCCAAAGTGATGAAATGCTCGTAGCTTCTCTTTCTTAGAACATAGAGATGATCGGAGCCATTCCGGTCTCTGATCAGTTTTTATGGTCAGTTAGCGGAACTGCCGGCTCCATTCTCAGGTTCCCCGGTGGGAAAGGGGAGTCTGAAAAACCTGTAAAAGGTGGCGGGGGACAGGGGGGTAGAGGGGTGTTGGAGGGGGGTGGAGGGGTGTCCACTCCCACTGCTTGTAAAAGCAATCTAGTAGGATTGCTTTTACGTGAATACTGACCGCCAGCTTAACAAAAACAATACCAAGATGATGCCTATACCTGTAGGCATCATCCCGGTATTACCAAGCTCAAAGTCCAGTGACCTCCCAGTACATTGCTGGTCCTTGTTGGCCATATATGTAATGTTCTTTCTTTTCATGCAGCCTGAGGGCTGAATGAAAAAAAGAGAACCTAACAGATTCCTCCATTCACATCGATGGATGTGGATGAAGAAATTTTTGCTAGAAAAAGTGTGTGGCATGCCCACCATTAGACCGCCCTGCATCCACCCACTTCTAATGATGGGCATACATGCAATGTTCTTTTTTTTTTCTTCAGAGCAACAGATTGCTCCATTCACATTGATTGTGCAAGAAACCTCTGCCAAAAAAAGTGAGAAAAATATTTGCCAAAGCATAAGGGTGATACGCCCACTGACCACCCCAGGCCCCATGCTTCCCCTAAGGTGGAGAGTCAAGGGAAGAAGTCCTGCTGGAGGGGGATGGAGTCTGACCCTCAGAGGATCTTGTTACTCTCTTGGAAGGAGGATACTAGAAAATACCCACTGCCTGGCAGTGGAGCTCAAAAGACAGCTCTGCCAGTGATTACCTGATGGTCCTTTTTTTTTTTTTTGCAATGCACCGTGGTCCTGATTATTAGGGATAGACAGATGTGTTTTTTTCAGGGCCGATATCGATACCGATATTTTGGTCACAACGTATCGGTATCGGCTGTTATTGGCTGATATTTTGTACATTAAAGGTTTTAAAAAATAATTAAAATCACTATAATTAAAAATCACTAATTCAACCCCCCCACCCCACCACCACCACTGTCACTAATCCCACCCCCTCACCACCACCACCGCTGTCAATAATCCCCCCCCCACCACCACCACCGTTGTAACTAATCCCATCCCCCCTCACCACCACCACCACTATCACTAATACCACCCCCCCCCCACCACCACCGCTGTCACTAATCCCACCCCCCTCACCACCACCACTGCTGTCACTAATTCCACCCCCCCACCACCACCACCGCTGTCACTGATCCCACCCCCCTCACCACCAACACCGCTGTCACTAATCCCACCCCCCACCACCACCACCACTGTCACTAATCCCTACCTCCTCACCACCACCACCGCTGTCAATAATCCCCCCCCCACTACCACCACCGTTGTAACTAATCCCATCCCCCCTCACCACCACCACCACCACTATCACTAATACCACCCCCCCCCCCCCACCACCACCGCTGTCACTAATCCCACCCCCCTCACCACCACCACTGCTGTCACTAATTACACCCCCCCACCACCACCACCGCTGTCACTGATCCCACCCCCCTCACCACCACCACCGCTGTCACTAATCCCACCCCCCACCACCACCACCACTGTCACTAATCCCTACCTCCTCACCACCACCACCGCTGTCACTAATCCCACTCCCCCACCACTACCACTGGCACTAATCCCACACCACCACCACTGCTGTCACTAATCCCACCACCGCTGTCACTAATCCCTACCCACTCACCACCACTACCACTGTCACTAATCCCACCCCCCTCACCACCACCACCCCTGTCACTAATCCACCCCGCCCACCACCACCGCTGCCACTAATTCCACCCCCCTCACCACCACCGCTGTCACTAATTCCACCCTCCCTCACCACCACCACCACTATCACTAATACCACCCCCCCACCACCACCGCTGTCACTAATCCCACCCCCTCACCACCACCACCGCTGTCACTAATTCCACCCCCCCCACCACCACCACCGCTGTCACTGATCCCACCCCCCTCACCACCGCCACCGCTGTCACTAATCCCACCCCCCACCACCACCACCACTGTCACTAATCCCTACTCCCTCACCACCACCACCGCTGTCACTAATCCCACCCCCACCACCACTACCGCTGGCACTAATCCCACACCACCACCACCGCTGTCACTAATCCCCCACCACCACCGCTACCGCTGTCACTAATCCCTACCCACTCACCACCACTACCACTGTCACTAATCCCACCCCCCCACCACCACCACCACTGCTGTCACTAATCCTATCCCCCCCCACCACCGCTGTCACTAATCCCACCCCCCTCACCACCACCACCCCTGTCACTAATCCACCCCGCCCACCACCACCGCTGTCACTAATTCCACCCCCCTCACCACCACCGCTGTCACTAATTCCACCCTCCCTCACCACCACCGCTGTCATTAATTGAACCCCCCCACCACCACCACTGCTGTCACTAATTCCACCCCCCCACCACCACCACTGCTGTCACCAATCCCTACGCCCTCACCACCACCACCGCGGTCACTAATCCCTACCCCCTCACCACCACCACCGCTGTCACTAATCCCACCCCCCACCACCACTACCGCTGTCACCAATCCCACCCCCCTACCACCACCACCGCTGTCACTAATATCACCCCCCCACCACCACAGCTGTCACTAATCCCTACCCCCTCACCACCACCGCTGTCAATAATCCCACCCCCCACCACCACCTCCACCGCTGTCACTAATCCCACCCCCTCCCCAACACCATCACCACCCCTGTCACTAATCCCACCCCGCCGACCACCACTGCTGTCACTAATCCCAACCCCTCACCACCACCTGTCACTAATTCCACCCCCCCTGACCACCACCACCACCGCTGTCACTTATTCCACCCCCCTCACCACCACCACTGTCACTAATTCCACCCTCCCTTACCACCACCACTGTCACTAATTCCACCTCTCTCTCGCTGGCAATTTCTTTTTTTTTTTTTTTTGTAGTTTCAGATGTTTAGGGATTATGATGAATCAATAATCCCAGATGTCAAAATCCATTCCAGTCTGGTCACTGCTGGGCTTGGTGTTACTGTAATCAGGACCTCGAATGAAATCCTCATATGGCGTGCGCGCAAAGCAGAATTCACATACTATGCAGCGTCATCTGATGAACCTTCTCATCCGTTTACAATGACGATAGAAAGTGCCCATGGTGGTCTTCAGGTGTGTTCCCTTTCCCCCACAGCACTGCCAGCTTTACCCCTCTCTCGTCGGCAGCTGCTATGGGCACACAGGGGCTTAAAGTCTCATGTAGCTTTTTTTTTTGTAGTTTCAGATGTTTATGGATTATGATAAATCAATAATCCCAGGAAATGTCAAAAGCCATGTCGAAAGCCATTCCAGACAAGTCATTGTCCTACTCACTGTCACTGTAATCGGGACCTAGAATGAAATCATTAAATGGTTTGCACGCAAAGCAGAATTTTTTCATGTCCTTCCAGCACTGACGGCAGTAGACGCTTTCACAATCCGGTGTTGGACACACAAACGATTTCTTCGTCTCACTTCGATCACACACTATACAGCGTCTTCTGATGAACTTCATCATCCATTTACTATGTTGGTGATAGAAAGCACCTAAGGTGGTCTTCAGCTAAAGGAAAAGAAACAAAATCACAATCAAACAATGGGTCCAGTCTTACATTTTTGAGAAAATAGGTATAACAGGTGACTACTACAGTGATTCTCGCTTCCCCAGGAATCGGCCAGGTATGGAACAAGCATACTTACATTGGTTCAAGCTGAACTAATGTAACAATGCAAAAATATCCATACATAATATTCAGCTTTAGAAAAAGGTCTCCGGGCTAAAGCGGAGGAAGAAGCTACAAGGGAGTGAAGGCAAGTTAGGTATAAAGGGCTCAGGATGACTTTTGGAGAAACACTCGTTTTGCCATGGAAGGACAAATTGACAATCTATTTACCTAATAGGCATGTATTGCTAAAACTTAGCAATGCATAACTTAGGTGCACCATGAAATTAGGCCCATCACTTGATCTATTAGACAGATGATCTTAAGCCCCGTACACACGTACCGATCGTCGGGCGAACGATCGGCCGTCTTTTGTCCCCGGGCTGTCGTGTCCGCTGAAAAGTGTATAAGACTGCACACAAATTTTGTCGGCCAACAACAGCCGACTGCAGAAGTGATGGTTAACTTTCCCTGTGTTTTTTCTTTTCTGAGCATGCCCAGTCTTGCAAATCTGCTGTCTGTCGGCCGAATTCTGTACTGACTGGCGAACAATCGGCCGTTCTGGTGTCGGCATACAAAAATTTTAATGCTTGCACGACAGATTCTGTTTGGCCGAAAGTGCGCTGTCGGCTGTCGGAAGCATCATACTAACAAGCCGAAAATCGGCCGATCGGTCGTCGGCCGAATCTTTGTGGCCAACAATCTGCACGTGTGTACGGGCCTTTAGTGCCCTGAAAATCTTTGAAAACAAGTGGCCCATTTAAACCAGTGCTGAAAAAGCTATGCAGGCTGAAAAGATGGCATCTTGGCTGTTGACCTGTTTTAAATATGCAAATCAGATTTACAATATATACGGCTAGAGACACTAAAATGGGCAATAGTAGTAAGCTAAGAGTAATCTTTTGCCAGGCCACTCGGTAAAAAGCTGAAGGAGAAAGGGGGGGGGGAGAGTCAGTGCTAAAGTAATTGTAGTATTTTTACTTACTTTTTGTCGGTTGGTACGGGCTTTAGCCATGATTTGCTTCCTTTTGACGTCAGCATAGATGGCCCGCCTCCGGAGTTGTTCGTTATAAAGAAAGGTAACCCTCTTTTTCTCTCTCTGTTGGGGTAAAAAAAAGGAGACGATCAGAAAAGACATTCAAATAAATTTAAAGATCTATTGACACCAAGTGGTTACAATGCGGTAACATACATAATGTTACGCAACTCACCAGAGAGGTGTGAAAGGGCTATTAACCACTTGCGCTCCGCCCACTGCGAATTTACTGCAAAGCGGCGTAGCCGCTCGCCCCTTACAGTCTCCTGAGCGAGCGCCCGCCCCCACGTGTGACCGGTGGCTCCGATGGCCGCCGGCCACTCGCCATCTCCCGCAGTAGTGAGAGAAGGACAGACAGCTGATGTAAATACACTTGTCTGTCATTCTCACTGAAGTAATCACAGAGGCTATGTGATCCTGCTATATAGGATTGCATGTCTCTGTGATTACTTCACAAGCCACGCCCCTCTACAGTTAGAATCACTCCCCTAGGGTCATGCTAACCCCTTGATCACCAGTAATGTTAACCCCTTTCCTGCCAGTGTCATTTTTACAGTAACAGTGCATATTTATAGCACTGATTATTGTAGTAATGTCACTGGTACCCCCAAAAGTGTCTAAAATGTCAGTTAGGGGTCCAATCTGTCCGCCGCAATGTCGCAGTCCTGCAAAAAAATCACAGATCGCCGCCATTACTAGTAAAGAAAAACAATAAAAATGACATAAATCTTTCCCGTAGTTAGTAAACGCAATAACTTTTGCACAAACCAATCAAAATATGCTTATTGCGATTTTTTTTTTAACCACAAATATGTAGCAGAAAACAAATTGGACTAAAATGTTAAAAAATTTTGATTTTTACATTATTTTTGAGAATTTCATATCAAAAATTTGAAAAATATTGTTATTTTTTTTAAATTGTCGCTCTTTTTTTGTTTAGAGCGCAAAAAATAAAAATCGCACAGGTGATCAAATACCACCAAAAATAAACTGTCTTTGTGGGGGGAAAAAAAGACGTCAATTTCGTTTGGGTACAGTGTTGCACGACCGCGCAATTTTCCGTCAGTCACCCAGTGCCGAATCGCAAAATAGGGTCTGGTCATTGAGCAGCCAAAGTGGTTAAAGTTTGTGTATGAGACTTACCTCTGGAAAGTAGTAAGATGCTATGACTCGGCGCAGGCGATTGAAGTAGACTTGAAGGAATGGAAAGAGAAAAAGTCCAAGTATGGGTAGACAGGTTATGATGTAATCCCAGAAGGTCAGTTCAAGGGGTTTCGGGAGGCACACTATTGGAAAGAAATGGTACAAGTTAGAACAGTCAAGAATTGTAATATATACAGCTACAATAAATGTTCACTAAGTTTGTATTTGCTAAAACTAAAATGAGCTGTATCAGAAGATTTACAGATTCTAGCCATTCTCTTTTCTACATAAATTTGGAGAATAAAGCCCCGTACACACGCACCGATTGTCGGCTGAACGATCGGCCGTCTTTTGTCCGGTGCTGTCCTGTAGGTTGAAAAGTGCTAAAGACTGCACACAAATTTTGTCGGAAAGCAACAACAGCCGACTGCAGAAGTGATGTCATGTGATGGTTAACTTTCCGTGTGTTTTTTCTTCTCTGAGCATGCCCAGTCTTGCTCATCTGCTATTTGTCGGCCGAATTCTGTACTGACTGAGGAACAATCGGCCATTCTGGTGTTGGCCAACAAAAATTTTAAAGCCTGCACACCAGATTTTGTTCGGCCGAAAAGTCGCAGTCGGTTGTCGGAAGCATCATACTAACAAGCCGACAATCGGCCGATCGGACGTTGGCCGAATATTTACGGCCGACAATCGGTACGTGTGTACGGGCCTTTACTCACAAAAGGTGTGTTAAACCTCAGCAGGGAGACCACTGCTTCCATATAAAGAGCAAGGCTCCTTCTTTGCAGCATGCTGGCAAAGGGAGGCTTTTCTACTAAAACTGAGGCTGCTTTATAAACAGTATCTAGTAAATACTCTGCCCTCAAATGGGCCTCTAAACCCACTGAAATGGGTGAGTCTTTGGCTTGCAGCAGCTTTTGTTCCTCTAGTGTCTGCAAAATACTGCCTAACAGGATAAGTCACTATTTGCATACTTACTGTAATTGTTGCTTGTCAGGTAGGTGTTTGATGTTGAATTAAGAACGCCAACTGTTTTTCTTAATATATTCGCCAGCAAGCTGTCTCCTCCCACCTCGACTTCCAGTTTGTGATGACCTGTTGAAAGAGAATACAAAATTAGAACCAGGCGACAAGTTTTGAGTAAGATATACGACCTTTATCTGAAATATATTTTGTGTCTCAGGCCCTTTAATTAGAAATATGGTTGTGCGTAACTCATAATAATGCCCCCCCCTCCCCCCAAGTGTGCAAGTAAGTGTGCCCCCTAAGTGTGCAAGTACACAGCCTCCCAAAATATTTATACCCTCCCCCATCATGCCCCAGTTGTCTGACCCTACTAATAGGATGGCTGGGGGTGTTATGAATATTCATAACTCAGGGAAACCTCATACTAGAGCCAGTGGCGCTAGAGACTTCTACTGTAGTGAGAAATGTCACTGAGCTTAGAAAAAAAATGCACAACTATACAAATCAAAAACTGGGATGACTACCACCCAGCCAAAAATGAAACTTGCATACAGTATATTTATAATTTGTGCTACCCATGGATGAAGTGGTCTGTGATATTACCATCCCCTTATGAGCAAAAGTGATACTTACTTGCAAAGACATAGGAAATGTTTGAATGCTTCCTTATTATATCTAGAATGTAAAAGAGGATCCTGTCGAGCACTACTATGAAAATAAAAATAATGGGAACGATATATTGGCCTAACATCGACATCTGTAAAAGAGAAGAGAAGACAACAGTCAGTGCCATGATTATGTTACAGTATATATAAAGTAAAATTTTTTAGTTTTGGATAAGGTAGGGAGAGGGTTTGAGTCACGTGGACAGTGGTTTTACAATTTCCCTACCATATCCATAATAGAAAGTTAGATATACAGTAAATGTAATAACTGCCGAGGTAGCAGTCACGTTACACTGTACTCACCACTGATGGCATCTCTGGTTTCTGGATTTTGAGACTAAAAGGGAAAATTAATTTTGAAGTTTCTCCTTTCTTCATTGGCAGTAGATATCTTTTCTTCTGCAAAGACAATATAGGAAAATCAGTTAATCTCTTGATTCAAGTTTAAAGATTAATTTAAAGATTAAAATGAAACTGAACTATCAACAGAGCTATAGCTATAGATGTAGAATTACTTACTTGTTTCCTACGCCTTGCATCAATCTGTTTGAAGTAGGTCGTCACATAGCAGTTGTCATGTAGGATTTCAGAATTATATTGCTTGGTGTACTGGTAGGCCCTGTAAAGGAAAAAGATATTTGTAAGATTAACTATGTACAACTCACATGTACAAATTATCTGTTAAATATGTATGTATGTATACTTCTTCCCACCCTAAAAAAAAAGTATGTTCTGCTTATTAACTAGGAGGCATTAATGTTTATGGTGTCATGATCTCCACCTTGTCCAATCAGAGAGCGCTTAAGTGTTTTTCTAACAGTGCTCATGCCCAGAGAGAGACCTCCTGTGTTCACCAAGCAGCAAAGCAGCCTCTTGGCAAGGGAACTAGAAGCTTTAGTAGCGTTCTCTCCAAATTTCGGCAAGTGAGTTGTTCCCTAGTTCACGGCAGAGAAAGCTGATAACATTTTTGAGATTTCAGGTCAGTGCGCAGGAAGTGACAAAGAACCCATAAATCTCGTAAATAACAGGTATTCAGCTGTATTTGTCGAAAAAGTGTGAAAAACGAGAACTTGCAGCCACCACCAAGCCTATGACTTGAAAAGCTGCTGTATATCGGATTTTTGTTCTTCTTCTTGTTTACTTCTTTTATTTTTTTTTCTCCAAAGTAAGGCAGGCCATAGACGTTTCGAATTTCGTACGATTTATCGTGCGATAAACGCAAGCGGCACTCGTGTACATCATCGAGTGTACCATCAATGTGATCCAAAAATCGTACGACAAAACACTATTTTTTGTGCCTTTTAAACCACATCTCTACTGGACACACTCCCTATTGTTCTGTGTTTTGTTAGGCGAAATCATACAACTCCCCCATTAATGATACCAAATTTGGCTGATTTTCGCAAAAAAAAAACAACATGTTGGATATGTGAATTTTTGCTGTCGTACGAAAATCGCATGTTTTACATACCACACTAGCGATACGAAAATCGTTCGATAACACTGGCATTTGCGATTTTCGTACGATATTCGAAACGTCTATGGCCTGCCTTAGTTTGAAACAATTAACTCTTTGAAGACTCCCTGACAATTATCATGTATCCCTAATTGTGGTGTACAGAGATATTTTTGAAAAGTTTATGGATTACTTACGAAAAGAAGATAAAAATAAAGGTGAACGCAAGGATGGTCTTTATGAAAGCTGTAAAGCTTTCCAGCATCACACCTCTCCTTTGAATGCCAAAAAGTATCCTGTCCTTTAGGCTCATCTTGGTTATATTTTGTCCAGCACCAACGTCGTCTTCCTTCTGTTGAGATAAAACGGGAGATAAATTAAACATATCATAGAAAAACTTGGTCATACTGTAAAAAATTCTAGAAGAAGGGTTAATGAGCATTAACCATCCAAAGAGCTTTGGCTAACACACTTACCTCTTCGGCCATTTTGCTGGAAATCGCACTGCCCACGTTGCTTACGGCTGAGCTGATTTGATCGTATATGTCTCCAAAGTGACTTTCAATGGGAATACGTTTCTTGCACCATGATTCTCCAACTAAAAAAGAAAGAAATTATCCATCATTAAATACAAGGTATAGAAGGCACTGTCAACAGATGTATCTTATTTTCTTTAGGGATCGACCAATATCGTTTTTTTACCACCGATACCAATTTTTTTGGTCATCGGATATCAGTATCGCCCGATATTGGCCGATATTTTCGGACATTAAAAATTTTTTTTTCAATGTCCACAGGTACTGTGGTGGAGGGATCTGGGGGTCTAAAATAGCCCAAACCCCTCCTCTGCACTTAAAAGCATGCAAAACGCCAAGTTTGGCTGTTTTGGATGCTGTAAGTTTTTGAATTCGGCGCCGCCAGTCCCTGGAAGTGATGTCATTTAATGACATCACTTCCGGGTGTCGGCGGCGCCAAATTCAAAGAAATGGAGACCCGGTCAGACGGTGGCGGTGAAAGTAGGATGCCCAGGTCTCCCGGAGGGACAGGAGACCCGGGCGAGCCGCCGAAGCCAGCGGGAGGGTGGGGACGCCCCCTCCCGCTCCTTGGAATGACAGCCGAGCGGCTTCTCAGCCGCATTGGTTGTCATTACAAGTCAGCTGACCGTCAGCTATGGACACCGGTCCCGGCTGCAGGCATCACTCCGGTACATGCACTTTCCCGCAATATCGGTAAATCAAAAGGCCGATTCCGATATATCGGGGAAAGTGCGTATCGGCCCTCGATATATCGGCTTTGCCGATAATCGGTCGGTCTCTAATTTTCTTTACAGTTTAATATGTTGTACTGGAAGCTGGTAGCTATGCCTAGTTTACTAAAACCTAAGGGCCCTTTCATACGGGAGGAGCTATCGGGTCCATCTGTCAGTTTTTAAGGCAGACCTGATTGGACCCCCCAGTATGGAGCGGTGGGTGTCAATGGACATGTGTTCGTTGACCCCGCCGACATCCAATCCGAGCCTATCGTAGCAAAATCTTGCCACGTTTTAGGTGCCATTTAAAAAAAATTGCACACAAACATGTGTGGTGCATTTTGCCAGGATTGTAGTATGACTTGGAATTACGGGGATTCCAACTGTGATCCTAAATTTCTAGATGTGAACAGGTCTTACAGAACCATGCCTATAGTGTCAAGAAGAGTTACTATGTAGCAATGTTATTTTTTTTTATTGGAACTTCACATGTTCATCTACAGCAGAAAAAAGGGGAAACCTTTGATCTGCATATAATGTCAGTTACAGCAGCTTTGCAAGTAAAGCCTCGTACACACGATCAGATTATAGACAAATTTTCTTTAGTTTTTTGTTGCATCCTAGTTTCATATGGAAAATTGAAGAGGGAACTTTCATCCGCAAATTCTCGTACGACAGAATTCAACTTCAGAAGTGATGTCATGTGTTGAATTGTTTTGTATGTATTCTTTAGTTTCTGAGCATGCCTAGTCTTGCTCTTATGATTTTTTTCGGGTCGAAAACTGTACTAAATAAATGAAAATCGGACGTTGTGTTGACGTACGCTAAAAATTTTATAGCCTGCACATCCAGTTTTTGTCATCGGCTGTCGAAAGCACTATACTAAAGATTCGAAAATCGGCAGATCGGTTGTCAGATGAAATTTTACTTTTCTTATCGTGTGTACGGGCCTTATGAGCCCTTTCACACAGGCATTCCGATCAGTTTTCAGATAAACCGGATCAGAAACACCATGCAGCCCTTTGGACAGGTGGATGTCCGTTTACATCCGCAGATCTCCAAGTCTGTACAGGTCTGGTAAAAAAAAAAAAGGAAAAGGCTGTGTCCTTTACCATTTTTCTGGACCTAAATGTGATGGATCAGAGGCAGCCTGATGTAAACTGACATCAGAGTCTGTTTACACCCAGTCGTCCAAACAGCTGTCACCAGTCCGTTGGGCACAAACTGAATGGGTACATATGTAAAAAAAAAAAAACTGCCATCCATTCATCTCCTATTCAGTAGGGATTCTAGAGAGGAGCGGACCCCAATAAAAAGCATTACACAGAAACAAACACAATCTATGTGCTACATTTCTATTGTAAGTAATGACAAAGTTATCTTGGAATCATTAGGCCCATAGCTAAAATGTAAAGATTGCTGTGGTCCATGAGGTGTATACAGGTGTTGATTTGGTTAATATTTAAATGATATTCTTAAAGGTAAATATTATGTCACTGGAAAAGGTACTTACTGTTCATAATTTGACACAGAAATGAAAACTGCAGGGGTAAGCACAGGAGGTGGTTTACGAGGGGCACTGCAATTGTTCTCATGCACTCCTCGTGTTTTTGCGCAAACCACTCTTCACATTTGGTGATGCCAAGTCCGATGACATCTGTAAGGAAAGAGAAAGACAAAGTTTAGAGAAATGAAAAAAAATTTTAAAATGTGATTTTATTATTTTTGAATCTTAAGATCAGGGCATTTTTTGCCAGAGAATAGGTGCAGGAACCCCCCTCCCACCTTTGAGTCACCCCCTTGTCTCTGCCCCCTACCTACCTTTGAGCTCCGTCCCTTGGTTCCACCCTCTACCCACCTCCCAATATCACCCCTTTTAGAGAATACAGATTCAAGTATTAGGGATCGACCGTTATTGGCAACACCGATAAATCAGGGGCTGATATGCACTTTCCCCGATATATCGGAATAGGCCCCTGAGGTTACCGATATTGCCGATATTTAGGGAAAGTGCTTGTACCGGAGTGATGCCTGCAGCTAGAGGCATCACCCCGGTACCGGTGTCCATAGCCGACGGTCGGCTGACTTGTAATGACAACCAGTGCGGCTGAGAAGCCGCTCGGCTGTCATTACAAGGAGAGGGAGGGGACGTCCCCCTCCCACCGGGAGACCCGGGCATGTTACCTCCACCGCTGCCGAAGAGAAGACCCGGGTCTCCATGTAAAACACCCGGAAGTGATGTCATGACATCACTTCCAGGTACTCGAATTAAAAAAACTGACAGCATTCAAAACAGCCAAACTTGGTGTTTTGAATGCTTTTCGGTGCCGAGGGGGGGCGGGGTTTGGGGTCTTTTAGACCCCAAATACTGCCGATACTGATATCCGGTGACCAAAATATTGGTATCAGCATTTAAAAAAACGATATTGGTCGATCTCTACCAAGTATCATTTTGTAAGTAATTAAGTAATTTGTATGCAATTTATTAATGATAACATAAAAAGCAGTAAAAATAATCCCGGCCACACTAGATCCCACCAGCAACAATAGATCCTACCGCAACAACAATATATACCCCTAGCAACAAAAGTCCCCACGCCAGCAACAATAGATCCCCCCACAACAATAGATCCCTCACACAATGGGCCCCTCTGTTACAAAATACCACCTCCGCTCCAGCACCCCTTGTCATTACATACATTAAGTGCTAAAGGTGCCGGAACTGCGTTCCCCCGCGTTCCCACTGAAAAAAAGCCCTGCTTAAGATTTTTTGGTATCTCCACAGTATGCTGTAGGAATGTAGAGATAAATAGTTTACAAATTCCAAGAGATCTCAAATACTTACATTCACAGCGCAGCATAGTCTTGATATCAAATTTTTGCTGTGTTGTCGACGCCTTGTTCTTCCAGCGCAGAAATTCCTCTTTCCGATTGTCATATCCCTTTTTACCCTCAACTTCTTCTTTGGTCTCTGTAAATGTAGACTTTGTTTCTTCACCAATGCCCTGAAATTTATTGGTTTGTTTCTAGAAAACATAATAGAGAACTCATTTAGATTCCAGTCTTTATTTATTTTGTACCCGACAAATGAAAGACACCCTAAATTAAAGTCTGTGGAATAAATACTAGGACCATGTTAAGGTAATGCCTTTACTGGCCAGACATGGGAAGATCTACTCTGGGTTTTGCAATAATATGCCAAGGTGTGAATGAGCCCTAAATGCGCTTGGCAACAGCACATGGTTTAGGCACTATAGGGTGCACATCCATTTATCTCCAGTGTCACCCAATGCACCCGACCTTCAACACGCTGCAAATTACATGTGTTGAACCGCGATGTGTTGGAACAAAATAGGTGGCAACTTCCCAACACCGGGGTTAGTAGAGACCACAAACATGCCCCCATAGCATCATTCCCCCACTTGCCTGACCAGCTCCCTTACTGATCACTTACTGGCAAGCAGGATTGTGTAGTGTTTTGGCCTGCAAGTGACATTTTCCTAGCTGTCACAGTATGATACTGGTTTTGTTACTATGGCATGTTCCTGATTGTGTCAGTATGATATAGGTTGTGTTTCTATGGCATGGTCCTGATTGTGTCAGTATGGTACTTGTTGCGTTACTGTGGCATGGTCCTGATTGTGTCAGTATGATATGGGTTTTGTTTCCATGGCATGGTCCTGATTGTGTCAGTATGGTACTGGTTGCGTTACAATGGCATGGTCCTGATTGTGTCAGTATAGGCGCTTTTCCACTGCATGGTACGGATCGGTATGGCTCGGTTTGGCGCTTTTCTACTGATTGGAGCTGATTGTGTCAGTATAGCATGGTCCTGATTGTGTCAGTATGGTACTGGTTGTGTTACTATGGCATGGTCCTGATTGTGTTAGTATGGTACTGGTTGCGTTACTATGGCATGGTCCTGATTGTGTCAGTATGGTACTTGTTGCGTTACTATGGCATGGTCCTGATTGTGTCAGTATGATATGGGTTTTGTTTCCATGGCATGGTCCTGATTGTGTCAGTATGGTACTGGTTGCGTTACAATGGCATGGTCCTGATTGTGTCAGTATAGGCGCTTTTCCACTGCATGGTACGGATCGGTTTGGCTCGGTTTGGCGCTTTTCCACTGCATGGTACCGCATGGTACGGGTTAGAACGGTTCGGTACTGTTTGGTACAGCGGCTCTTTTCCACTAAATGGTACGGCGTTGGTACGGCTCGCTTAAACAGTACCACCTCGGTTGGGGTTCCAAGCAGGCTGTACCGATACCATATCCCACAATCCTTTGCATGCAGCATTGATTGTTTTTCATTACTAGCCACTGATTGGTCAGAGAATTGTTGTAATCCCACCCACTTACTACTAAGTACTACAACAGTGGAAAAGCAAACCGAGCCGAGTAGAGCCTATACAGTGCTGAAAGGTGCCGACTCGTACCACGCAGTGGAAAAGCAAACTGAGCCGAGCAGGGCCAAGCAGTGCAGGGTGGAGCCAAGCCGGTACTTGCAGTGGAAAAGTGCCATATGATATGGGTTTTGTTTCCATGGCATGGTCCTGATTGTGTCAGTATGGTACTGGTTGCGTTACTATGGCATGGTCCTGATTGTGTCAGTATGATATGGGTTTTGTTTCCATGGCATGGTGCTGATTGTGCTTCTAAGGCATGTCTACCCATGTTGGTATGTGATCTGTGTACTTACCATGATATTTTTTAAGATACTTTTCACCGGCGTTGATAATGTCTTCCACAGCAGCTTTGTGTTATTAATCTGAAGTTCTGCCGTACAGCCGATTGTACGTGGTATCTCCGAAAGATTGTGAATACAATTGGCCCCTGGACCTATAAGAATCATGAAAAATAAAGAGAATGAGATATTTTACTTCTATAACATTTTGGGGCATATTTAGAAAGCAGTGAAATCACTTTCAGTAAACATTCACTAGTGGTGAATCAATAACTTGCCTTTAAAACAAAGGAAGTACCAGAAAGAGCCATCTGTAGTGAATATTTGGTGAAAGTCAGATCCATTGCCCCTTTATGTAAGACAACACATAAGTCCAGTGATGGCGAACCTTGGCACCCCAGATGTTTTGGAACTACATTTCCCATGATGCTGTAGTTGAGCATCATGGGAAATGTAGTTCCAAAACATCTGGGGTGCCAAGGTTCACCATCACTGCATTAGTCGGTCTATTACTTACCTGCATACATTGCGGCCAAAGCAATAATGAGTAGCAGCGCGTGTCCTTCCTTTCCCAGAATGTTGGGCACAGTGATCAGGGTGGTGCATCTGAAATAGATGGATAAGCCCCACCCACAAGCAAAGGTCACTAAAAAACAAAACAAAAAAAAAACAGGTTATAGACATAAATATATTGTCAAGGGGGAGAAGTACTAAAAATTATTATTAAAATAGAACCCCAGCCAAAAATTTTTTTAGGTTTGAGATAGGGTAAGGAAGGAATGGTTCTTCTGTTGGCTTTTATTGCTGAAAGTTTCCTTGCTGTGGGGATTTCCCCTCACTTGCTGAAATCTCCCCAACAAGGCAGTGCCTTTGCCAGGCTGCTCCTGCTATCTGAGTACCTCTAGGGAAGATTTTCCCTCATTTGGCCTCTTTCACATGAGCATTTTGATCGGGTCCGTCAGTCCATTTTTCAGGCAGGCCTGATCGGACCCTCCATTCTTCTCTCTGGAGTTGCGGGTGTAAATTTATCCATTTACACCCACCTAGAGTTGTGGGTGTCCATTTATCCATTTACACCCACCTAGAGTTGCGGGTGTCCATTTATCCATTTACACCCGCCTAGAGTTGCGGGTGTCCATTTATCCATTTACACCCGCGTAGAGTTGCGGGTGTCCATTTATCCATTTACACCCGCCTAGAGTTGTGGGTGTCCATTTATCCATTTACACCCGCCTAGAGTTGCGGGTGTCCATTTATCCATTTACACCCGCCTAGAGTTGTGGGTGTCCATTTATCCATTTACACCCGCCTAGAGATGCGGGCGTCCATTTATCCATTTACACCCGCCTAGAGTTGTGGGTGTCCATTTATCCATTTACACCCGCCTAGAGATGCGGTTGTCCATTTATCCATTTACATCCGCCTAGAGTTGCGGGTGTCCATTTATCCATTTACACCCACATAGAGTTGTGGGTGTCCATTTATCCATTTACACCCACATAGAGTTGTGGGTGTCCATTTATCCATTTACACCCACCTAGAGTTGTGGGTGTCCATTTATCCATTTACACCCGCCTAGAGTTGCGGGTGTCCATTTATCCATTTACACCCGCCTAGAGTTGCGGGTGTCCATTTATCCATTTACACGCGCCTAGAGTTGCGGGTGTCCATTTATCCATTTACACCCACATAGAGTTGTGGGTGTCCATTTATCCATTTACACCCACATAGAGTTGTGGGTGTCCATTTATCCATTTACACCCACCTAGAGTTGTGGGTGTCCTTTTATCCATTTACACCCTCCTAGAGTTGTGGGTGTCCATTTATCCGTTTACACCCGCCTAGAGTTGTGGGTGTCCTTTTATCCATTTACACCCTCCTAGAGTTGTGGGTGTCCATTTATCCATTTACACCCGCCTAGAGTTGCGGGTGTCCATTTATCCATTTACACGCGCCTAGAGTTGCGGGTGTCCATTTATCCATTTACACCTGCCTACCTCCAATCTGATGCACCAAAAACAAATGGAAGAGGATCTGTTCCCCTCTGTCTGGGCGTATTGCATTGGTGCTCCATTTACACCCAACTGCCCATACTGCAGAGCAAGCTGCAGAGCGGACATGGAACTATCATCCTCCTGCTCAGCGGGGGATCAGTGGACAGATCCCCTGCTGAGTGAGCCGATTACTAGCGGAGTCCACCCTGTGTGAAAGGGCCGTTATTGTTTCTGGCACAGTGGTGACTAGGACAGGAAATAAGGGGAGATATATATAATTGTACTAATAGTAGGGACGCCCATAGCAATGAAGAACCTATCATTGACTCCAACCCTTTCCACATTCAAGACCAAAAATATTTTAACTGTCGTTTTATTTTGCATATCAGACAGAAATAAGAATAAATAGATAATGTAGATACTTACATACTAGAAAGAATAAAAATAACATTTTCACCAGATCCGCTAGTTCTAAGGCGTCGATCACAGACAGGTAGATGGCTGTTGAAGAGAACATATGGGAACACGGTCAATTATAAAAATAAATACAGCACAGTATATGCATTTATTATACTCAGTAATCAGTATATGCATAGCGGTCAAAACTTTAAAGTGATCCTGTCAGGACAGGGTTAATACTACAATAAGGCAAGCCTGTGGTGTGGTCGCCTTATTGTAGTATCAACCCACCCCACCACACCACACACAACACACACCACACACACCACACACAACACACACCACACACAACACACACAACACACACCACACACACCACACACAACACACACCACACACAACACACACAACACACACCACACACAACACACACCACACCACACACACCACACCACACACACCACACCACACACACAACACACACACCACATCACACACATCACACCACACACCACACACACCACACACAACACACACCACACACACCACACACACCGCACACAACACACACCACACACACCACACACACCGCACACAACACACACCACACACACCACACACAACACACACCACACACACCACACACACCGCACACAACACACACCACACACAACACACACACCACACCACACACATCACACACACCACACACATCACACACACCACACACATCACACCACACACTCCACACACAACACACACCACACACAACACACACACACCACAACACACACATCACACACATCACACACACCACACACATCACACCACACACACCACACACAACACACCACACACATCACACACATCACACACACCACACACATCACACACACCACACATATCACACCACACACATCACACACACCACACACATTACACACACCACACCACTTAAATCACACACATCACACACACCACACACATCACACACACCACACACACCACACCACACACAGCACACACATCACACACACCACGCACATCACACACACCACACCACACACATCACACACAGCACACACATCACACACATCACACACACCACACACATCACACACACCACCACACATCCCACACATCACACACACCCCACCACACCACACACATCACACACATCATACCACATCACACACATCACACACACCACATCACACACACCACACCACACACATCACACACATCACACACACCACACCACACCACACACACAACACACACCACACACACACCACACTACACACACACCACACCCACACACACCTCACACACACCACACACATCACACACATGCACACCACACACACACACCACGCACCACACACATACACACACCACCCACACACACCACACCACACATACCACACACACACCACACACACACACACACACCACACCACACATACCACACACACACCACACACACACACACCACACCACACACACACGCACCACACACACACCACACATACCACACACACACCACACACACACACACACACCACACCACACACACACACCACACACACACACCACACACACACGCACCACACACACACACCACACACACACACACACCACACATACCACATACACACACACACACAAACACACCACACACACACACACACATCACACACACTAATTTTCAGGGACCCTGTTGCCCAGCTATTATATTTGGTCCAAAAATCACCACCAGGAATAAGTACATAAAATCTGGGACAGTCCCTGAAAATCTAGAAAAGATGAAAACTATGCATATGTTCCTCTATTCAACTATAAATGAATGATATACTTACCAAATCCTATTAGGCAGCCAACGCCGAATCCAAGGAAGAACTTGGTTTTTTTAAAAACATCTGATTCCTCGAACAGGAATTTGATGAGAAATTGGGGCAAAGCGAAGTCCGCGAAACGTTTCAATGCTAAAAAATAAATAAAAGAGATAATTGTTAGATGACTTCATTATATCTTATTTTCTATTTGAGAACTTTCCATCAAAGGTGTTTAGTTTTGTATCAGGTTCCCTTTAAAGGTCCAGTATAAGCAGGTGTGGGCAACTGTGGCCCTCAATCTGGTACAGCTATGCATGGTAGCCAATCACCTTCCAACTTCAGCTTGTTCAATGAAGCTTTGATAATAAAACCTGGAAGCTGATTGGTTTCTATGCAGAGCCACATGCTCTAGTTTTAGTAAATCCCTCCCAGTATGCCCAGAATTTTATGGGATTCAGTGTTAGAGATCTGACGCAGGGTGTGAATGTCTCCATTGAAGCTGCGTTCGGATCGGTAAATAAAAATCGAAATGCATTTTTTTTTTTTACAGCTGTGTGAAGGAAGTCTAAGCACTTGTATGCATTTTAAGCCATTCTTAGCACACTATTCTTTAAAAACAAATGTTAATGATGGTGGGGTGGGGGTGGGGGTGTGTATGATCTGCTATTATATGTAGAAATAGCAATCTGCTCTGCTTTGTCCTGTATATGGGGTGTCAATGTGTTATAAAACACCCAGCTCTGGTCTGAAGGGGGAAAAAAATGGAGAATGTAAAAATAAACTGTCATTTCAGCTGGAAGTGATCATGTAATCTGCCACTACATAATGCTGGCCATACACTATACGAAAAAACGTTCAAACTCGTTTCCGAAAAACAAATACTTAGCCGTGAGCGCCAACGATTTTATCATCGTGCAATGACCGAATTTTGATTGATAAATCATTCAATGGACATAAATGAATCAGTTTTTTGTTTGTTTTGTCACATAAACCTAGTGCAAACAGGTGAGACGAGAAACACATTTACCTTTCAATTTATTGTTCGTTTGGTAGAAATTTTCCAAACTTGTTTTTGTTTTTTTTGGCTCAAAAACATCACAACTAGGCCTGGAAGGCACTTATTAACCACTTTAGGTCTGCTCACGTTGCTGCTACTACAGCAACGTGGCTCGTTATCATCTAGCGACGTAGTACTACGTCGCTAGCCTCCTCCCCCTGTAGGCGGCGCTCCCGCTGTTTTCAGTCACAGCGGGAGTCGGGCCAGGGGAGGAGCGGCGGCGATCGCCGCCGCTCTTCCCCGATCGTCGGGGAATCTAGTTTGGAGATCCGCCCGCCTGTGTAAACAGAGCGGGCGGATCTCCTAAGTGACAGAGAGTGACAGATCGCATGTTCAGCATAGCTGAACATGCGATCTGTCCCTGACTCACTCAGTCACCTTCCCCCCCCCACACGTCAGTAAGCACCAGGCATACATTAACCCCTCCCTCTCCAATAAAATTAACCCCTTCCCTGCCAGTGTCATTTTTACAGTAACAGTGCATATATATAGCACTGATTACTGTAGTAATGTCACTGGTACCCCCAAAAGTGTCAAAAATGTCAGTCAAGGGTCCGATCTGTCCGCCGCAATGTCGCAGTCCCGCAAAAAAAATCGCAGATCGCCGCCATTACTCATTAAAAAAAAAACACCAAAAATGACAAAAATCTTTCCCTTAGTTAGTAAACGCAATAACTTTTGCGCAAACCAATCAAAATACACTTATTGTGATTTTTTCTTACCAAACATAGGTAGCAGAAAACAAATTGGCCAAAAATTAAAAAAAAAAAATTAGATTTTTACATTTTGGGGGGGGGGGGGGGGATTTCATATAAAAAAATGTTATTTTTTCAAAATAAACGCTTTTTTTGTTTATAGTGCAAAAAGTAAAAATCGCACAGGTGATCAAATGCCACCAAAAGAAAGCTCTGTTTGTGGGAAAAAAGGACGTAAATTTTGTTTGGGTACAGCGTCACACGACCGCGCAATTGTCCGTTAAAGTCGCACAGCGCCGAATCGCAAAAAGTGGCCCAGACGTAAGACAGCAAAATCCTCCGGTGGTAAAGTGGTTAATAAAGCCCTGCCTTGTTATAGAGCCACATATACTAGTAGAGGAACCCCCCATAAATTTGAGAAAGTGTGGGGAGGTTGGAGGAACAATGTATCTGCAGTGTCTGATTCAATTGGTATGATAAATGTCTCCTGGACAGGGCTTTTTTTCTTAGAGAATAGGTGCAGGAACTCCCCCTTCTAAGTTACTTTGTGTCTCCGCCCCCCTACCCACCTTCGAGCACTAACCCTTGGTTCTACCCCCTACCCACCTCCGAGCACTGACCCTTGGTTCCACCCCCTACTCAGCTTCCAGTACAGCCCCTTGTAGAGAATATAGAGCCCAGTATAACTTTGTATTGGAATGTATGGAATTTGGGTTTGATAACAAGAATAGCAATTAAATAGATCCCCCACAGCCAGCAGCAATAGACCCCCCAGCAGCAATAGACCCCCAGCAGCAATAGACCTCCAGCAGCAGCAAAAGATCTCACAGCAGCCAGCATCAATAGACTCTCTAGCAGCCAGCAACAGAAGACCCCTCTCTAAACAGTAGATCCCTTCCAGCAACTATTAACCCCCAGTATCAAAAGATCCTTCACCAGCAACAATAGACTGACATGCAAAAATAGATCCCCTCCAGCAACAATAGACTGACATGCAAAAATAGATCCCCTCCAGCAACAATAGACTGACATGCAAAAATAGATCCCCTCCAGCAACAATAGACTGACATGCAAAAATAGATCCCCTCCAGCAACAATAGACTGACATGCAAAAATAGATCCCCTCCAGCAACAATAGATCCCCCAGCAGCCAGCATCAGTAGACCTTCCAGCACCCCCTGGAGGTGCCGGAACTGCATTCCCCCGCGTTCCCGCTGAAAAAAATCCCTGCTCCTGGGGGTAGAAAACTTTCTCATTCAGATAAAGCTGATAATGACTCTGTGGGGTTTGATTTTAGGATTCCCTTAGTGTGAGTTGACTACTTATACTCAAAATTTGGGGTTTCTCGATCAAAGTCTTTGGATTCAGTTAAATACTGTTAGATCTGGGAGCCAATTGAAGTCATTTTATGTGAATTCATGTCGGGGTAAATATGCTGCAAAAGTTGATATTTTTGCTGTATTATAGACAAGAGCGATACTATGGGTCTAGTGCTGAAGTGTTGTAAGTTTAGTGTGACGTTTATCACCTGAAATTGGGATGATTTCAATTGTGGTGTGTGTTTTTCTTTGTATTGTTATTAAACCTGAATAAACAGAACCCCCCCCCAACAAAAAAAAAAAACTCACAACTGATTACCAATTTGTGCCCATTAACTGGCCGCAAAACGAACGACTTGTTCAAATGACAGATTCTCAAGTGATTTTTCGTTTAGTGTATGGACCATATATATATATATATATATATATATATATATATATATATATATATATATATATATATATATATACTGTATATGTATATATATATATAATATAAATGTTAAAAATGGTGGGATAGGTGGCGGGTGTAATTATATGTAGAAATAACAATGTGTGCAGCCTTTGTATAGTGTATAGTGTGAGCAATGTCAGTGTGTTTAAAAAAAAAACATATCTGGGGTGAAGGGAGAAAAAAAAATGGAGAATTTAAAAATAAACTGTCATTTCAGCTGGAAGTGATCATGTAATCTGCCACTACATAACTGTCACATATCCAGGAAAATATATCTAAATAAGCCCCACACCCCTCCTAAATTACACTCTATGGGAATTATATATATATATATATATATATATATATATATATATATATATATATATTTTTTTTTATATATATATATACTATATATATATATATATATATATATATATGTATAAATATATATATTATTAAAGGTGTAATTATATGTAGAAATAACAATCTGTATATTACACTCTATAGAAAAAACAAATATATATAAATATATATATATATATAAAATATAAATGTTAAAAATGGTGGGATAGGTGGCAGTTGTAATTATATGTAGAAATAACAATGTGTGCAGCCTTTGTCCTGTATACGGGGTGTATAGTGTGAGCAATGTCAGTGTGTTAAAAAAAAAAAACATATCTGGGGTGAAGGGAGAAAAAAATATGGAGAATTTTAAAATAAACTGTAATTTCAGCTGGAAGTGATCATGTAATCTGCCACTACATAACTGTCACATATCCAGGAAAATATATCTAAATAAGCCCCACACCCCTCCTAAATTACACTCTATGGGAATTATATATATATATATATATATATATATATATATATATATATATATATATATATATATATATATATATATATATATATATATATATACTGTATATTTATATATATATATATATATGTATAAATATATATATTATTATTAAAGGCGTGATTATATGTAGAAATAACAATCTGTATATTACACTCTATAGAAAAAAAAAAATATATATATATATATATATAATATAAATGTTAAAAATGTCACATATCCAGGAAAATATATCTAAATAAACCCCACACCCCTCCTAAATTACACTCTATGGGAATTTTATATATATAAAGGTGCAATTATATGTAGAAATAACAATCTGTATATTACACTCTAGAAAAAAGAAAAAAAAAATATATATATATATAAAATATAAATGTTAAAAATAGTGGGATAGGTGGCAGTTGTAATTATATGTAGAAATAACAATGTGTGCAGCCTTTGTCCTGTATACGGGGTGTATAGTGTGAGCAATGTCAGTGTATTAAAAAAAAAAAAAAACATATTTGGGGTGAAGGGAGAAAAAAAAATTGAGAATTTAAAAATAAACTGTCATTTCAGCTGGAAGTGATCATGTAATCTGCCACTACATAACTGTCACATATATAGGGTATGTTTTCTAAATAACCCCCCCTCCCCCCATATTACATGGGAATATGAGAACTAAAGATGAAATGCCTACTTGTACTGGCGCGTTCTGGCTTCTTCCCCTTTTTTTTGTGGGCGCGTTTGGTGGAGTGAGCGCCATGACGGTGAGTCCTCATTGTGGTGGCTTCCCTTGGGTGCTGCACCACCTCCTCGTCTTCTATTTGAATGACAACGTGCATATTGCTCTGTGTCATTTTACTCCTATTTTTTAAATAATCTATCCGAAAACGAATATATCTAATCGATCTTATAATAATATTACTGTATCCTAATAATAAGTTATCCTAATAATAATCAGCCCTATGACTGATTTCTGCTATCAAATATTCAAATATTGCAGAGCTCTCTAAAAACACTCCTACTCGCTCGCTCTCCTTTCTGCAACTGGCTTCACAGATCTCCTGGGGTTCTATTTATAATCAGTGGGAGGAGCTTGATGACATCACAGGGCAGGGCTCAGTTTTACCAAACTGTAACGGTTGGTCACCATGGCAACTGCAATTCAAACAAAGGCTAGGATGGCAGTTATTTTTTTCAGGGGGGAGGGTTTAGTTCTGTTTCAAAATGCAGTTCAAAGTTTTCTGATTGGTTGAGCTGCATGAAACAAAACTGAAAAACACATTTTATCTTCTTTTTTATTTAAAGCCTGATGGTTTACCTGTAAGGAGCACTGGCCATGTGCAGAATGCATTAAAGAGTAACTCTGGCCAGAATTAAAAAAATGTCATATATGGCGCAGTCCGACTATCGCTTTGACATAGAATGATATTTTTTTGGTTCCCCCATAATGTCATTTTATCCCGCATTGACATTTAGCGTTTTGTAAATGTGTGCCGCATTTGTGTGTGTTTTCGCGTCAAACATAGGGGCAGACCATTGATTTCAAGTGTGTTTTTTTATGAATTTGGAGTGACATTACCAAACAAATGGCAACGCAATCGCAATGCCCATTTATGTAAATGCACATGAAATTGCGCAATTTTGTATACATTTACAAAATGCTATAGCTGCCTTCACATGTTGCAATTTGCAAAGCGCGTGCAAAATGAATACGCATTTTTGCACGTTTTTGAACTTTTTTGCGCCAAATGTAGTGGGCAGCCAACTGATTTCATTGGAGGAGCAAACACGAGTAGCTCATGCACTTTTTTGAACAACGAACTTCACACGTTTTGCCGCATTTAGGGTGCCATTAACCACTTAAGCCCCGGAGGATTTTCCTGCTCAAAAACCAGGGCCTATTTTGCGATTCGGCACTGTGTGACTTTATCAGACAATTGCGTGGTCGTGCGGCGCTGTACCCAAATTAAATTGACGTCCTTTTTTCCCCCACAAACAGAGCTTTCTTTTGGTGGTATTTGATCACCTCTGCGATTTTTACTTTTTTGCGCTATAAACAAAAAAAGAGCGACAATTTTGAAAAAATAACAATATTTTTCACATTTTTTTATATGAAATTCCCAAAAAACAGAAATGTAAAAATCGAAATTTTTTAACATTTTAGGCCAATTTGTTTTCTGCTACCTATGTTTTGTAAAAAAAATCGCAATAAGCGTATTTTGATTGGTTTGCGCAAAAGTTATTGCGTCTACTAACTACGGGAAAGATTTATGTCGTTTTTATTGTTTTTTTTTTTTTTTTACTAGTAATGGAGGCGATCTGCGTTTTTTTTTGCGGGACTGCGACATTGCGGCGGACAGATCGGACACTTGACTGACATTTTTGACAATTTTGGGGGTACCAGTGACATTACTACAGTAATCAGTGCTATAAATATGCACTGTTACTGTAAAAATTACACTGGCAGGGAAGGGGTTAACTTTATTAGAGAGCAAGGGGTTAAGTGTGTCCCTAGGGGCGTGATTCTAACTGTAAAGGGGTGTGGCTTTTGATGTAACCACAGAGACATACGATCCTACATAGCAGGATCGTATGATCGCTGCAGTTACATCAGGGAGAATGACAGGAGGCTTTGTTTACATCAGCCGTCTGCTTTTCTCTCTCTCCAGCGGGAGATCGCGAGTGACCGGCGGACATCGGAGCCGCCGGTCAGTCGTGCGGGAATGCTAGTGAACGAGCGGAGGTGGGAGCGCGCCTCCGGCGGCGCGCGCTCGCCCCCTAGAGGCTAGTAGGCGAGCGACGTAACCCTACATCAGTTTGCCTGTACGGGGCTGACTGCCGTAGTAAAAAGTCGTGCAGCGGTCGGCAGGTGGTTAACAATGAAACAGCAACGCGTAACGTGCATTTTTTGTGCATTTTCGTAAATATGTACTAAATCATACGATTTTACATGGCTTCATGAAATGCTAACACCACATTCACATTTTCCATTTTGTGAACGTGCACAAAATCGCTCCCCATTTTTGTAGGTTTGTGCATGATTTTTCCCATCAAATGCATTGAGCAGCACAATGATTTCATAGGTCTGCCCTAAACGCAACAAATGCGCCAGAGTAGCTTTTGCAGGTTGTTAAGCATCAAGCTTTGGGCATTTTGCAGCATTTGGGATGTTATTAGCAATAAATGGCAACACAAGCAGGACACGTTTTTCGCTCAATTTTGTATGCGGTTTTACAAATTGCTAGGGCTGCATTCAAGTTTTGCACTTTGTGTGCGTTTTTGCTTTACCAGCATAGGGCAAAATTGTGCTGCGTTTGTTGCACGTTTGTGCACATTTTTGCATCAAATGCATTGGGCATTGATTTCAGTGGGCTGCCCTAAGCGAGACAAACGTGGCAAATCAGCTCATGCACCTTTTTGAGCATCGAGCATTGTGCTTTTGTGCCGTATTTGGGGTGCCACTAACAATAAATGCCGATGCAAGCGTGACACACTTTTTCATGCGTTTTCTTAAACGTGCACAAAACTGCGGACATTTGTGCATGTTTTACAAAATGCTAAGGCTGCGTAAACGCTTTGCACTTTGTGAACAAAATCGTGCAAGGTTTTTGCACATTTTTTGCATCACACGCATGGGGCATTGGTTTCAGTAGGCTGCCCTAAGCGCGACATTTGCAGCAAATTAGCTCATGCATCTTTTTGGGCATTGCGCATTTTGACACATTTGAGAGGCCTTTACCAATGCTTGGCAATCCAGGCGCGTTTTTCGTGTGTTTTTGTATATGTGAGGGGAATTGAGCGATTTTGAACACATTTTATGCCAAATAAAATAAAAAGAACTTTGGCAAAAAAAAAAACCTCACAACTGATTACCAATTTGTGCCCATTAACTGGCCGAAAAACAAGTGAACTGTCCAAATGACAGATTCTCAAACAATTTCCGTCTAGTGTATGGACTATATATATATATTCAATTTAAATGTTAATAATTAGGGGGATATGTGTTCAGTTGTAATTATATGTAGAAATAACAATGTGTGCAGCCTTTGTCCTATTTACGGGGTGTATAGTGTGAGCAATGTCAGTGTGTTAAAAAAAATATCTAAATAAGCCCCACACCCCTCCTAAATTACACTCTATGGGGAATATATATATATATATATATGTGTGTTTATATATATGTATGTGTCAGCTGTAATTATGTATAGAAATAACAATCTGTATATTACACTCTATAGCAAAAAAAAAAAAAAAAAAAAAATATATATATATATATATATATATATATATTAAAATATAAATGTTAATAATTAGGGGGATATGTGTTCAGTTGTAATTATATGTAGAAATAACAATGTGTGCAGCCTTTGTCCTGCATACGGGGTGTATAGTGTGAGCAATGTCAGTGTGTTTAAAAAGAAAAAACATATCTGGGGTGAAGGGAGAAAAAAAAATTGAGAATTTAAAAATAAACTGTCATTTCAGCTGGAAGTGATCATGTAATCTGCCACTACATAACTGTCACATATCCAGGAAAATATATCTACCGTATTTTCCGGCGTATAAGACGACCCCCCTAATTTTCATCTACCGGTAATACTTATACTTAGGTTACCTTGGAGATATTATACTCGGCGTATAAGACGACCCCCCATTTTTGGGGGATTTTTTTTGAGGTTCAAAAGTAGTCTTATACGCCAGAAAATACAGTAAATAAGCCCCACACCCCTCCTAAACTACACTCTATGGGAATTATATATATATTATTATTAAAGGTGTAATTATATGTAGAAATAACAATCTGTATATTACACTCTATTGAAAAAAAAAAAATATATATATATATATATATATAATATAAATGTTAAAAATGTCACATATCCAGGAAAATATATCTAAATAAGCCCCACACCCCTCCTAAATTACACTCTATGGGAATTTTATATATATAAAGGTGTAATTATATGTAGAAATAACAATCTGTATATTACACTCTAGAAAAAAGAAAAAAAAAAAATATATAAAATATAAATGTTAAAAATGGTGGGATAGGTGGCGGTTGTAATTATATGTAGAAATAACAATGTGTGCAGCCTTTGTCCTGTATACGGGGTGTATAGTGTGAGCAATGTCAGTGTCTTAAAAAAAAAAAAAAAAAACATATTTGGGGTGAAGGGAGAAAAAAAAATTGAGAATTTAAAAATAAACTGTCATTTCAGCTGGAAGTGATCATGTAATCTGCCACTACATAACTGTCACATATATAGGGTATGTTTTCTAAATAACCCCCCCTCCCCCCATATTACATGGGAATATGAGAACTAAAGATGAAATGCCTACTTGTACTGGCGCGTTCTGGCTTCTTCCCCTTTTTTTTGTGGGCGCGTTTGGTGGAGTGAGCGCCATGACGGTGAGTCCTCATTGTGGTGGCTTCCCTTGGGTGCTGCACCACCTCCTCGTCTTCTATTTGAATGACAACGTGCATATTGCTCTGTGTCATTTTACTACTATTTTTTAAATAATCTATCCGAAAACGAATATATCTAATCGATCTTATAATAATATTACTGTATCCTAATAATAAGTTATCCTAATAATAATCAGCCCTATGACTGATTTCTGCTATCAAATATTCAAATATTGCAGAGCTCTCTAAAAACACTCCTACTCGCTCGCTCTCCTTTCTGCAACTGGCTGCACAGATCTCCTGGGGTTCTATTTATAATCAGTGGGAGGAGCTTGATGACATCACAGGGCAGGGCTCAGTTTTACCAAACTGTAACGGTTGGTCACCATGACAACTGCAATTCAAACAGAGGCTAGGATGGCAGTTATTTTTTCAGGGGGGAGGGTTTAGTTCTGTTTCAAAATGCAGTTCAAAGTGTTCTGATTGGTTGAGCTGCATGAAACAAAACAGAAAAACACATTTTATCTTTTTTTTATTTAAAGCCTGATGGTTTACCTGTAAGGAGCACTGGCCATGTGCAGAATGCATTAAAGAGTAACTCTGGCCAGAATTAAAAAAATGTCATATATGGCGCAGTCCGACTATCGCTTTGACATAGAATGATATTTTTTTGGTTCCCCCATAATGTCATTTTATCCCGCATTGACATTTAGCGTTTTGTAAATGTGTGCCGCATTTGTGTGTGTTTTCGCGTCAAACATAGGGGCAGACCATTGATTTCAAGTGTGTTTTTTTATGAATTTGGAGTGACATTACCAAACAAATGGCAACGCAATCGCAATGCCCATTTATGTAAATGCACATGAAATTGCGCAATTTTGTATACATTTACAAAATGCTATAGCTGCCTTCACATGTTGCAATTTGCAAAGCGCGTGCAAAATTAATACGCATTTTTGCACGTTTTTGAACTTTTTTGCGCCAAATGTAGTGGGCAGCCAACTGATTTCATTGGAGGAGCAAACATGAGTAGCTCATGCACTTTTTTGAACAACGAACTTCACACGTTTTGCCGCATTTAGGGTGCCATTAACCACTTAAGCCCCGGAGGATTTTCCTGCTCAAAAACCAGGGCCTATTTTGCGATTCGGCACTGCGTGAATTTTTTTAGACAATTGCGCGGTCGTGCGGCGCTGTACCCAAATTAAATTGACGTCCTTTTTTTTTCCCACAAACAGAGCTTTCTTTTGGTGGTATTTGATCACCTCTGCAATTTTTACTTTTTGCGCTATAAACAAAAAAAGAGCGACAATTTTGAAAAAATAACAATATTTTTCACATTTTTTTATATGAAATTCCCAAAAAACAAAAATGTAAAAATCTAAATTTTTTAACATTTTAGGCCAATTTGTTTTCTGCTACCTATGTTTGGTAAAAAAAATCGCAATAAGCGTATTTTGATTGGTTTGCGCAAAAGTTATTGCGTCTACTAACTACGGGAAAGATTTATGTCGTTTTTATTGTTTTTTTTTTTTTTTACTAGCAATGGAGGCGATCTACGATTTTTTTTTTGCGGGACTGCAACATTGCGGCGGACAGATCGGACACTTGACTGACATTTTTGACAATTTTGGGGGTACCAGTGACATTACTACAGTAATCAGTGCTATAAATATGCACTGTTACTGTAAAAATGACACTGGCAGGGAAGGGGTTAACTTTATTAGAGAGCAAGGGGTTAAGTGTGTCCCTAGGGGCGTGCTTCTAACTGTAAAGGGGTGTGGCTTTTGATGTTACCACAGAGAAATACGATCCGACATAGCAGGATCGTATGATCGCTGCAGTTACATCAGGGAGAATGGCAGGCGGCTTTGTTTACATCAACCGCCTGCCTTTCTCTCTCTCCAGCGGGAGATCGCGAGTGACCGGCGGACATCAGAGCCGCCGGTCACTCGCGCGGGGATGCTAGTGAACGAGCGAGGGTGGGAGCGTGCCTCTGGCGGCGCGCGCTCGCCCCCTAGAGGCTAGTAGGCGAGCAACGTAACCCTACGTCGGTTTGTCTGTATGGGGCTGACTGCCGCAGTAAAAAGTCGTGCGGCGGTCGGCAAGCGGTTAACAATGAACAGCAACGCGTAACGTGCATTTTTTGTGCAATTTCGTAAATATGTACTAAATCATACGATTTTACATGGCTTCATGAAATGCTAACACCACATTCACATTTTCCATTTTGTGAACGTGCACAAAATCGCTCCCCATTTTTGTAGGTTTGTGCATGATTTTTCGCATCAAATGCATTGAGCAGCACAATGATTTCATAGGTCTGCCCTAAACGCAACAAATGCGCCAGAGTAGCTTTTGCAGGTTGTTAAGCATTAAGCTTTTGGCATTTTGCAGCATTTGGGATGTTATTAGCAATAAATGGCAACACAAGCAGGACAAGTCTTTCATGCGTTTTCGTAATCGAGCACAAAATCGCTCAATTTTGTATGCGGTTTTACAAATTGCTAGGGCTGCATTCAAGTTTTGCACTTTGTGTGCGTTTTTGCTTTACCCGCATAGGGCAAAATCGTGTTGCATTTTTTGCACGTTTGTGCGCATTTTTGCATCAAATGCATTGGGCATTGATTTCAGTGGGCTGCCCTAAGCGAG